>NC_142814.1:12114544-12243799 GCF_049724085.1 Artemia sp. Qi Xiang Cuo
AGGGATTACTGAGTCACTAGTAGTTACCTTGTATACAGTTTCAGGGGTACATGAAAGGGTACAAGAAATGGGGCAAGATAATAGTGTATGCAATATGAAGAGTACATGAATTGCGCAAGGAAAACCCATGCCTGAGACATTAGACTTACGTGTGAATATTTTAAAAGTTGGCACACTATAATGCATGTTATGAAACTAGAGTCAAGGTTTTTAAACTTGGCAAGGTATAATGTGGTCAAACATGTTTTGAGAGTATGGTCGTAATAATAATTTAAGCAGACAGGTTTTTTTCTGGTATTGTTGTCAATTGCACAATGAATGTATATCGTGAGTTAACGCGCACATTTTTCTTAAAAAACTGGTACATTTAAAAAGGGGTAGTGAGATTTGCGAATTGGAGTGTAGGATTCGTGAATTTGATCCTATTAAGGTGGAGAAAAAAAGAAAAGGGTTTAGCATTTGCAAATACTTTAATGTTGTCAATTTAAAATAGTTTAGAAATAAAAAAATTTAACAAGAAATGGCTGAGAAGTGTTTTGGGGGAGATGGGGTGATTGTTTACGTTAAAATATACATGTTATGTTTGGAGAGTGTTTTCATCTTAAAATTGTTTAACGTTCCCTCCTACCCCCATTTCTGAGAGCAGGGGAGGGGGGGTAAATTTTGGAGGGAAAATCAAAAATACCCAGAATCGAGAATAAACCATGACCTGCCTCAAGGGGAAGGCTCAGAGGCCCTTCTATCCCCCATTTCTGCGGGCCGGGGTGGGGGGGGGTCAATTTTGGAGGGAAAACCACAAATACTCAGAATCGAAAACAAATGGGATCTGCCTCAAGGGCAAGACTCAGCGGCCCTTCGTTCCCCCAGTTCTGAGGGCAGGGGAGGGGTCAAAATTTGGGAATGAAAACAAAAAATAATCATAATCAAAAATAACCGTGATATGCCTCACGGGGACGGCTGAGAGGCCCATCCTTCCACCATGTCTGATGGCAAGAGAGTGGGCTTCAATGACGTTGGGAAAACCACAAATACTCAGAATCAAAAATAAACGGGATCTGCCTCAAGGGGAAGGCTCAGCGGCCCCTCCTTCCCCCATTTCTGAGGGCAGGGGAGGGGGGGTCAATTTTGGAGGTAAAACAAAAAATGCTCAGAATTGAAAATAAACGGGATCTGCCTCAAGGGCAAGGCTCAGAGGCCCCTCCTTCCCCCATTTCTGAGGGCAGGGGGGGGTCAATTTTGGAGGTGAAACCCAAAATACTCAGAATTAAAAATAAATGGGATCTGCCTCAAGGGCAAGGCTCAGAGGCCCTTCATTCCCCCATTTTTGAGGGCAGGGGGGGGGGTGCAAATTTTGGAATGGAAACCAAAAATGCTCCGAATTGAAAATAAACGGGATCTGCCTCAAGGGCAAGGCTCAGAGGCCCCTCCTTCCTCCATTTCTGAGGGCAGGGAGGGGGAGGGTCAATTTTTGAGGGGAAACAAAAATGCTCAGAATCGAAGATAATTTCCATTCGTCTTAGTTTTTTAACGATGCTCCTTATTCCTAGTTAAAAATGCTTATTTTTTAATTTAATCGGGAAGAAAAGTCAAACTCTAACATAAATAACAAAGTATTTTGGAGGGGGGCAGCTCACTTCATATACGGGGTAATTTCCATTCGTCTTAGTTTTTTAACGATGCTCCTTATTTCTAGTTGAAAATGCTTATTTTTTAATTTAATTGGGAATGAAAAGTCAAAGTCTAACATAAAGAAGAATGTATTTCGGAGGGGGGCTCGTTACTGATATTGATATTAGTGCGTAAACTACAAACTGACACAAATATCTAGAACTTTTTTTTCTTAAAGTCTTGATTTTGAAGACATTTCTTCATCTTAATTGGCTCTAGAAATATCATGCAAAATAAACTAGCCTAACAGTCATTGCTTTGTCGAATTTTGAGCAAAACAAAAGGATTGTAACACCTGAGTGGCCCGTTTTCCAGCTTTTATCTTGAGAATCGGTATTGTTAGCAGCATTTCAAAATGATCATTTACTAGTGATGGCGTATCTGATGACGATGCTCCTTATTTCTAGCTGAAAATGCTTTTTTTTTAATTTAATTGTGATGAAAAGTCGAAAGTCTAACATAAAGAACAAGTTATTTCGGAGGGGGGCTCGTTACTGACATTGATATTAGTGCGTAAAAACTACAAACTGACAAAAATATCCAGAACTTTTTTTTTCTTATAGTCTTGACTTTGAAGACATTTCTTCATCTTAATTGGCTTTAGAAATATCATGCAAAATAAACTAGCCTAACAGTCATTGCTTTGTCGAATTTTGAGCAAACAAAAGGATCGTAACACCTGAGTTGGCCCGTTTTCCAAGTTTTACCTTAGAGAGTCGATGTTGTTAGCAGAATTTCAAAAGGATCGTATATGAGTGCTGGCGTATCTGATGAAATAATAAATGCATATATTTTTACATTTACATTGAGGTGAAACACATCAAAGATACGACACACACACAGAGACGAGGCACACACGAGAGGCGGGCAGTCACTACATAAACACAGCACATATACATTCGATCACAGACACAGAGACGACAAACCATATTTCTAGTTGAAAATGCTTATATTATAATTCAGATTGTGACGACACACAGTACAAAGTCTAACATAAAGAGACAAGCATATTCACAGAGGGGGCACACGTACAGAGATTGACACACACGTGCATAAAGACTACAAACATGACAGACAACATACACAGAGACTATACACACTGACACAGAGACGACACACGACATAGAGAAGACATTTCTTCATCAGAGATTGACACGCACATAGAAACATCACGCACAAATAAACTAGCACTACACAGTCATCGCACACGCACGCACACACGGACACACACACAGAGAGAGAGAGAACACCTGGTTAGCACACAGAGATGACACACGCACACAGAGACGAAACACACACATAGCGATGACACATGCACAGGGACGATACACACACAGAGTCAACACACACACAGAGAGACAAGACACATAGACAAGAAATGACAAAAACACGCACAGAGACGACACACACAGACAGATACGAAACACACATAGAGACGAAACACGCAAAGATACAACACACACACACACACAGAGACAACACCCACACAGAGACAACACACACAGAGAGACGACACACACAGAGACGACTTACACATAGAGAAGACACACACACAGAGTTGACAAACACACAGAGACGACACACATAGAGAGGCGACACACACACACAGAGAGATGGCACACACACACACAGAGACGACATACTCAAAGTGACGACTTACACATAGAGACGACACACACACACACAGACAGACCACAAACACACAGAGACGAGACACATAGAGAGACGACGCTTACACAGAGAGAGACGACAAACACACAGAGACAACACACACACACACACAAAGAGACGACGCTCAAACACACACAAAAACACAAAAACATACAAACAAACACACACACACACACACACAGATACGAAACACACAAAGCCACGACACATGAACAGAGACGACACACACACAGATATCCAGAGATATCCAAAAAGTTGGGTTGATCTAGGTTCACTTAGAGTGGTGCGCCACTTTAAGTGAAGCTAGATCAACCCAACTTTTTGGATATCTCTCTCACTATGACTCTGTTCGTGTGTCGTGTCTGTGCGTGTGTCGTCTCTATGTGTTTGTCATCTCTGTGGATGTGTCGTCTCTGTTTTTGTTGTGGACTCTGTGTGTGTGCCGTCTCTGTGTGGGTGTCGTCTCTGTGTGTGTTTTGTATCTGTGTGTTGTGTATCATCTCTTTGTGTGTGTTGTCTCTGTGTGTTTGTGGTATGTGTGTGTGTGTGTCATCTCTCTATGTGTGTCGTCTCTGCGTGTTTGTTGTCTCTGTTTGTGTGTCTTCTCTATGTGTAAGTCGTCACTTTGAGTGTGTCGTCTCTGTGTGTGTCGTCTCTGTGTTTGTGTTGTCTCTGTGTGGCTGTTGTCTCTGTGTGTTTGTGTTGTCTCTATGTGTGTGTCGTCTCAATGTATGTTTCGTATCTGTGTGTGTGTCGTCTCTATGTGTGTTTTTGTCATTTCATGTCTATGTGCCTTGTCTCTCTGTGTGTGTGTGTTGACTCTGTGTGTGTATCGTCCCTGTGCATGTGTCGTCTCTATGGCTGTTTCGTCTCCGTATGTAAAGTTGGAAAACGGGCCAACCAGGTGTTACAATCCTTTTGTTTGGTCCAAATTCGACAAAGCAATGACTGTTAGGCTAGTTTATTTTGCATGATATTTCTAGAGCCAATTAAGATGAAGAAATGTCTTCAAAGTCAAGGCTATAAGAAAAAAAGTTCTGGATATTTCTGTCAGTTTGTAGTTTACGCACTAATATCAATATCAGTAACGAGCCCCCCTCCGAAATACCTTGTTCTATATGTTAGACTTTGACTTTTCATCACAATTAAATTAAAAAATATGCATTTTCAACTAGAAATAAGGAGCATCGTTAAAAAACTAAGACGAATGGAAATTACCCCGTATATGACGTGAGCTGCCCCCCCCTCCGAAATACCTTGTTCTTTATGTTAGACTTTGACTGTTCACCCCAATTAAATTAAAAAATAAGCATTTTTATTTCATCAGATACGCCAGCACTCATAAACGATCCTTTTGAAATTCTGCTAACAACATCGACTCTCAAGGTAAAACTTGGAAAACGGGCAAATCAGGTGTTACAATCCTTTTGTTTTGCTCAAAATTCGACAAAGCAATGACTGTTAGGCTAGTTTATTTTGCATGATATTTCTAAAGCCAATTAAGATGAAGAAATGTCTTCAAAGTCATGGCTATAAGAAAAAAAAGTTCTGGATATTTTTGTCAGTTTGTAGTTTTTATGCACTAATATCAATATCAGCAATGAGTCCCCCTCCGAAATACCTTGTTCTTTATGCTAGACTTTTGACTTTTCATCACAATTAAATTAGAAAATAAGCATTTTCAACTAGAAATAAGGAGCATCGTCATCAGATACGCCAGCACTAATAAACGATCCTATTGGAATTCTGCTAATAACATCGATTCTCAAGGTAAAAGTTGGAAAACAGGCCAATCAGGTGTTACAATCCTTTTTTTTTGCTCAAAATTCGACAAAGCAATGACTGTTAGGCTAGCTTATTTTGTATGATATTTCTAGAGCCAATTAAGATGAAAAAATTCTTCAATGTCAAGGCTATAAGAAAAAAAAAGTTCTGGATATTTTTGTCAGTTTGTAGTTTACGCACTAATATCAATATCAGTAACGAGCCCCCCTCCGAAATACTTTGTTCTTTATGTTAGACTTTTCATTCCCAATTAAATTAAAAAATAAGCATTTTCAACTAGAAATAAGGAGCATCGTTAAAAACTAAGAGGAATGGAAATTATACAGTATATGAAGTTAGCTACCCCCCTCCGAGCTACCTTGTTGTTTATGTTAGACTTTGACTTTTCATTCCCAATTAAATTTAAAAAAAAAGTATTTTCAACTAGAAATAAGGAGCATCGTTAAAAACTAAGACGAATGGAAATTATCCTCGATTGTGAGCATTTTTTATTTTCCCTCCAAAACTGACCCCCTCCCTCCCCTGCCCTCAAAAATGGGGAGAAGGAGGGGCCTTGCCCTTGAGACACATCCCGTTTATTTTCGATTCTGATTTTTTTTGGTTGTCCCTCCAAAAATGTGGGGCCCCGCGTCCCTGCTCGCAGAAATGGGGGAACGAAGGGCCTCTGAGCCTTCCCCTTGCGGCAAATCCCATTTACTTTCGATTCTGAGTATTTTTGATTTTCCCTCCAAAATTGACCCCACCCCCCTCCCCGGCCCTCAGAAATGGAGGAAGGAGGGGCCTCTGATCCTTGCCCTTGAAGCAGATCACGCTTTATTTTCGATTCTTAGCATTTTTGATTTTCCCTCCAAAATTGACACCCCCCCCATCCCCTGCCCTCAGAAATGGGGAACGAAGGGCCTCTGAGCCTTGCCCTTGAGGCAGATCCCGTTTATTTTTGATTCTGAGTATTATTGGTTTTCCCTCCTAAATTGACCCCCCCTCCCGTGCCCTCAGAACTGGAGGAAGGAGGTGCCTTTGAGCCTTCCCCGTGAGGCAGATCCCGTTTATTTTAGATTCTGAGTATTTTTGGTTTTCCCTCCAAAATTGACCCCCCGCCCCTGCCCGCAGCAAAGGGGGAACGAAGGGCCGCGGAGCCGTCCCCCTGAGGCAGCTCCCCTTTATTTTCGCTTCTGAGTATTATTGGTTTTACCTCCAAAATTGACCCCCCCTCCCGTGCCCTCAGAAATGGGGGAAGGATGGGCCTCTGAGCCTTGCCCTTGAGGCAGATCCCATTTATTTTGGATTCTGAGTATTTTTTTGGTTGTCCCACCAAATTTGACCCCCCCTCCCTTGTTCAGAGATATGGGGAATACGATGAACTTTAACGTATTTTAAATTGACAGGTCAGTTTGAACCTAAACAATTTCTTACACATTACGCCAAACCCTCATCTCCCCCACAACATAGTTTAGTCCTTTCTAGTTAAATTTTTTTATTTCAAGACTATTTTAAATTGACAACGCATTGAAGTATTTGCAAATGCTAAACTCTTTTCTTTTTTTCTCCACCTTAATAGGATCAAATTCATGAATCCTACACTCCAATTCGCAAATCTCATTACCCCTTTTTAAATGTACCAGTTTTTAAGAAAAATGTGCACGTGAACTCACGATGTACATTCATTGTGCAATTGACAACAATAACAGAAAAAAACCTGTTTGCTTTAAATTATATTATTACGACCATACTCTCAAAACATGTTTGACTACATTATACCTTGCCAAGTTTAAAAAACCTTGACTTTAGTTTCATAACATGCATTATAGTGTGCCAACTTTTAAAATATTCACATGTAAGTCTAATGTCTCAGGCATGGGCTTTCCTTGCGCAATTCATGTACTCTTCATATTGCATACACTATTATCTTGCCCAATTTCTTGTACCCTTTCATGTACCCCTGAAACTGTATACAAGGTAACTACTAGTGACTCAGTAATCCCTGGTTGTTTGGTTAGAATTTGTTACGGTGTAATTTTTATAAATTAATAATAACAAATAATCGAAGTTATGCATGCTAATGGGAAGGATAAAAAGACCTACACAGGCTATGTACCTCAGACAGTTGTATACTTATTTGTGCATCATTAGTAGACCCTTTAAAGTTGGTAATAGCAATGTACCCCTTCTGCGGGTCTAGAAAAGAAAGCTACGGAGAACAGTGTTCACTACTGCAATATAAAACAGCTCCAGTGTCTTCTAGTAAATCCTTCATTTCTAGAACTCCGTCAGGTAAACGAAGTTTCGCCACCTTTTGGCAAAAATAAAGAGGTTGGCAGGGACTACAGTTCACTTTTGACCTATTCAAGATGGTTTGTAAAAAAATTGCATTCTTTTGTTCTGATATTGATTGCCATTTTTCCACTCTTAGGTAGCTGGGTCATGGATTGGACGTTTGCATGAGTTGTACATCAACGTCGGATTATGGCCTTGGCCGTTGGTTTGCGGAGTTATTTCGCTCTACCCTATCCTTGGCTATATAACCGGCTACTACAGATTTCATATCCTCCACACAGCAGGATCAGGAGCGTAACAACACCAGACCTTGTTCCCCCCACCCACCCTCCAGATGAAATTTAGTGTCTTCAAAGACGTTTGCAGAACTAAGAGAGGCCAACATAATTTAAGCATTCACGGAAACAGATTAGTTTTCTTTAGTAGACCTTTGCCTTTATGGTACTATATGGCTCATTGCTCACTTGGTAATTTTCCCTTCACTTGGGGAAATCAGCTCCTACTTTGCCACCCCCCCAGGCCTTTAAGGACACTGTTTCGGAAAATCTTGATCCTCGGCCAGAGCACTGGATTTTCCAGGGATTAAACGGTTGAGAAGTACCTCCTCATTCATCAGTCTCTATTCAGGACAGAATAAAAACTTCGCTGAAAAAAAAAGCAATAATGAAAGAAAATTGTTGAAAGAAAGAAATATTTTTTAGTGATGACCAATTTCATTGGATAGTCTGCCTTCCCTCATCTCCTTAAAACGCCAATAAACAGTGGCCTTTAGCAAAATCAAAGTTATCGCATCTGATATGGTAAGAAGATATCCGGCCTTACGAAAATGGTAAGGCCATTACCTGACCACAATGGTTGCAATGATAGCTACAAAAACAAAGTTCAGCCCGTAGTAACCGGAAATTTAAAAACACTGTCTAGAAGGAAAAACTTGCCATTTTTCGCCAATTAAGGAGCTATTTTGATTAGTTTTTATAGTAAAATGCTATTTTGAAAATGAATTTACAAGAATTTTGGAAAACAGCCTGAAACCCCTCGAAAATGACGTACGGTCCAAATGAAAAGTACAGTAATGGAATCAATATTGTTAAATACCCTATACAAGAAATCGACAGAGCCCTACGTTGAACAACATGGAATTTTTTTTGCATAGGTAGCACTAATGTGTCCTTTTGTTTTATTCGCTCCCATCGGGGCACTAGAACATCAAAGAAAGTTGTTTAAGGGCTTGTTTGAAAGGAAATTGCAATTTCTAGTACCTTTTGTAAGTATTAAAAACATAGTATCATAGGCAGCGCGCTAGCGCTGCCTAAGTAAAGAAAGATGTGGGCACAATGTTTTTTTCTTCTTCAGTCAGGCATTCGGTTGCTCATTCCATTGGAAAGTCGAAGGACTAGTACCCTTTTTAATAGTCGAAAGTGATTGGAGGGCAACTAGCCCCCCCCTCCTAACGCCCATCATTCCCCGAAACACGTCCAATCAAAATTTTGAGATAGCCATTTTTTTTAAGCGTAGTTGATTTCCAGATAGAAAATATGTTTTTGAGGAGGACATTCCCCCGCAAGAATCAGGGCAAGGGTTTTAAGTTATGCCCTGGGGGCATATAAGGTTTTATAAAAGGCGTTGTCGTAGAAACTTCAAAAAAGGCGCATTCGATTGGAAATTCAAAGGGCTAGTACTTTTCTTAATAGTCCCCCCAAACACATCATTTCTCCAAACACATCCAATCAAAATTTTGAGATAGCCATTTTGTTCATCATAGTTGATTTCCAGATAGAAAATATGTTTTTGAGGAGGATACTCCCCCACAGCCCTCAGGGCAAGGGTTTTAAGTTATGCCATGGGGGCATATAAGATTTTTAAAGAAAGTTTTGTCGTAGAAACTTCAAAAAAGCTCATCCGATTGGAAATTCAAAGGGCTAGTGCCCTGTTTAATAGTCGAAAGTGATTGGAGGGCAACTAGCCCCCCCCACGCCCATAATTCCCCCAAACACATCCAATAAAAATTTTGAGATACCAATTTTGTTCACCGTATTTGATTTCCAAATAGAAAATATATTTTTGAGGAGGAAACTCCCCCACAACCCTCAGGGCAAGGTTTATAAGTTATGCCTTGGGGGTATATAAGGTTTTTATTGAAATCTATTGAAATCAAGGGCTCATTCGATTTGAAATTCAAAGCGATAGTACCCTTTTTAATAGTCAAAAGTGATTTGAGGGAAACTAACCCCGCTCTCACTCCCAACTTTTCCCCAAACATATCCAATCAAAATTTTAAGACAGCCATTTTATTCAATGTAGTTAAAAGTTTTGGAAATTAGGTCTTTAAGGATGACAACCCCTCCCCCCAAAGCTCGCAGGGCAAGGGTTGTAAGTTATGCCCTGGTGCATATAAAGTTTTTATTGAAAGCGATGTCGTAGAAACTTCAAAAGGGCTCATTCAATTGGAAATTGAAAGGGCTAGTGCCTTTTTTAATAGTTGAAAGTGATTGGATAGTGACAAACGCCCCTCTCACGCCCACTATTTTCTAAAACACATCCAATCAACATTTTGAGATATCCATTTTGTTCAACGTAGTTGAACGTTATGGAAATTAGGTTTTTTAGGATGATAACCCCCTCAGAGCCCTCAGTGCAAGGGTTGTAAGTTATGTCCTGGGGGCATATAAGGTTTATATAGAAAGTTGTTGTATAAATCATAGGCACCACGATGGCGCTGCCTAAGTAAAAAACGGGGACACTCATGAACGAGACAAGAAACGGGGACTAAGTAAAGAGTAGGACACTCCCCCACAACACTCAGGGCTAGGGTTTTAAGCTATGCCCTTGGGGTATATAAGAATGATGTTGGCACAATGTATTATTTTTTAGTTTTTTCCTTTAGAGCAGGGCACTTCTTATCGAAGAAGTTGTCGTAGAAACTTCGAAAGGCGCTCATTCAATTGAAAATTGGAGTGGCTATGCCCTTTTTAATAGTCCAAAGTGATTGGAAGGCAAATAACACCCCTCTCTCGCCCACCATTTCCCCAAACACATCCAATCAAAATTTTGAGATGGCCATGTTGTTTAACGTAGTTGAAAGTTCTAGAAATTCAATCTTAGAGGATGACATTCACCCTAACAGATCTTAGGGTAAGGATTGTAATTTATGCCCTGGGGACATATAAGGTGTTTATAGAAAGCGTTGTCGTTTCCAAAATGGCTTATTCGATTGGAAATCGAAAGGCCTAGTGCCCTTTTTAATAGTTGAAAGTGATTTGAGGGCATAATGTTTAACGTAGTTGAAAGTTCTGGAAATTCAGTCTTAGAGGATGACATTCACCCTAACAGATCTTAGGGTAAGGGTTGTAATTTATGCCCTGGGGGCATATAAGGTGTTTATAGAAAGCGTTGTCGTTTTCAAAATGGCTAATTCGATTGGAAATCTAAAGGCCTAGTGCCCTTTTTAATAGTCGAAAGTGATTTGAGCGCAACCAGTCGTAGAAACTTCGAAAAGGGCTCATTCAATTTTAAATTTAAAGGTATAGTACCAATTCTAATATTCAAAATATATTTGAGGGAAACTAACCCCCCCCCCTCACGCCCACCTTTCCCCAAACACATCCTATCAAAAATTTTAGATAGCCATTTTATTCAACGTAGTTGGAAGTTTTCGAAATCATGTCTTTAAGGATGACAACCCCTCCCCTCCCCACAGCCCTCAGGGCAAGGGTTGTAAGTTATGCCTTGGGGCATATAAAGTTTTTATGGAAATTGTTGTCGTAGAAACTTCAAAAGGGCTCATTGAATTGGAAATTGAAAGGGCTAGTGCCTTTTTTAATAGTTGAAAGTGATTAGATAGCTACTAACGCCCCTCTCACACCCACCATTTTCCAAAACACATCCAATCAAAATTTTGAGATATCCATTTAATTCTATGTAGTTGAACGTTCTGGAAATTAGGTTTTTTAGGATGATAACCCCCTAAGAGCCCTCAGTGCAAGGGGTATAAATTATGTCCTGGGGGCATATAAGGTTCATATAGAAACTTCTTGTATAAATCATAGGCACGACGATGGCGCTGCCTAAGTAAAGAACAGGGACAATCGAGAACGAGACAAGAAACGGGGCTAAGTAAAGAGGAGGACACTCCCCCACAACCCTCAGGGCAAGGGTTTTAAGCTATGCCCTTGGGGTATATAAGAATGATGTTGGCACAATGTATTATTTATTAGTTTTTTCCTTTAGAGCAGGGCACTTCTTATCGAAGAAGTTGTTGTAGAAACTTCGAAAGGCGCTCATTCAATTGAAAATTGGAGTGGCTATGCCCTTTTTAATAGTCCAAAGTGATTGGAAGGCAAATAACACCCCTGTCTCTCCCACCATTTCCCCAAACACATCCAATCAAAATTTTGAGATGGCCATGTTGTTTAACGTAGTTGAAAGTTCTAGAAATTCAATCTTAGAGGATGACATTCACCCTAACAGATCTTAGGGTAAGGATTGTAATTTATGCCCTGGGGGCATATAAGGTGTTTATAGAAAGCGTTGTCGGTTCCAAAATGGCTTATTCGATTGGAAATCGAAAGGCCTAGTGCCCTTTTTAATAGTCGAAAGTGATTTGAGGGCATGATGTTTAACGTAGTTGAAAGTTCTGGAAATTCAGTCTTAGAGGAGGACATTCACCCTAACAGATCTTAGGGTAAGGGTTGTAATTTATGCCCTGGGGGCATATAAGGTGTTTATAGAAAGCGTTGTCGTTTTCAAAATGGCTCATTCGATTGGAAATCAAAAGGCCTAGTGCCCTTTTTAATAGTCGAAAGTGATTTGAGCGTAACCAGTCGTAGAAACTTCGAAAAGGGCTCATTCGATTTGAAATTCAAAGGGATAGTACCCTTTTTAATATTCGAAAAATATTTGAGGGAAACTAACCCCCCCCCCCTCACGCCCACCTTTTCCCCAAACACATCCAATCAAAAATTTTAGATAACCATTTTATTCAACGTAGTTGGAAGTTTTCGAAATCATGTCTTTAAGGATGACAACCCCTCCCCTCCCCACAGCCCTCAGGGCAAGGGTTGTAAGTTATGCCTTGGGGCATATAAAGTTTTTATTGAAAGCGTTGTCGTAGAAACTTCAAAAGGGCTCATTGAATTGGAAATTGAAAGGGCTAGTGCCTTTTTTAATAGTTGAAAGTGATTAGATAGCTACTAACGCCCCTCTCACACCCACCATTTTCCAAAACACATCCAATCAAAATTTTGAGATATCCATTTTGTTCTACCTAGTTGAACGTTCTGGAAAGTAGGTCTTTTAGGATGATAACCCCCTAAGAGCCTTCAGTGCAAGGGTTGTAAGTTATGCCCTGGGGGCATATAAGGTTTATATAGAAAGTTTTTGTATAAATCATAGGCAGCACGATCGCGCTGCCTAAGTGAAGAACGGGGACACTCGAGAACGAGACAAGAATCGGGGACTAAGTAAAGAGGAGGAAACTCCCCCACAACCCTCAGGGCAAGGGTTTTAAGTTATGCCCTGGGGCATAGAAGAACGATGTTGACACAATGTATTATTTAAAAATTTTTTCCTTTAGAGCAGGGCACTTCGTATCGAAGAAGGTGTCGTAGAAACTTCGAAAAGCGCTCATTCAATTGGAAATCGGAGTGGCTTGTGCCCTTTTTAATAGTCGAAAGTGATTGGAAGGCGACTAACCTCTCACGTCCACCATTTCCTCAAACACATCCTATCAAAATTTTTAGATAGCCATGTTGTTTAATGTAGTTGAAAGTTCTGGAAATTCGGTTTTAGAGGATGACAACCACCCTAACCGACCTTAGGGTAAGGGTTGTAATTTATGCCCTGGGGACATATAAAGTGTTTATAGACAGCTTTCTCGTTTCCAAAAGGGCTCATTCAATTGGAAATGGAAAAGTCTAGTGCCCTTCTTAATAGTCGACTGTGATTGGAAGGCTTGACATTTTTATAGTAAAGATCGAAGTGGGTATAATGTATTATTTTTTGTTGTTGTTGTTGTTTAGACAAGGGCACTTCGTATCGAAGTAGTTGTCTTGGGAACTTCGAAAAGGGCTCATTCGATTGAAAATAGAAAGGGCTGGTGCCCTTTTTAATAGTCGAAAGTGATTTGAGGGCAACTAATCCCCCTTCCACTACCACCCTCCCACGCCAACCCTCCCATTTCTGCTCTTAAAATTTAACCAAATCAAAATAGCGTAAGTGTATACAAGCTATCAAAGAAAGTAAACAGATTTTTTTGCGAATGGTATTAAGTTTTCCATTTCAGGTGGACAAGAGCAGGTTTGAAGCTAAATTAACCACTACTCTTTTTGTCTAGATTTTTATAAGATGGGTGTATATTGGCAAAAATTGCTGAAAATTTTTCTCCAGCATACAAATAGCAGGCCAAACTATAAAGTCTTAAAAAACGAAAAGATTTAAAGTATTGTTTTCTTTTTCGCTATAAAACGAACAGAAATTAATTTAAAAAACTTTTTCCACAAAATAAGTTTTTCAAAGTAATGTAAAGAACTTCATTAAACAAGAAATGAGCAAAAATAAAATCAAATAATCTACCAAGCGTGAAACTACCACAAATCAGCATCGATAAATAAATGAAACTCAAAACGAACAGAAATTACAATAAATAACCGAGTCAAACTCAAGATGAGCAGAAATTAACATAAATTGGGCGCAAAACCCCTATGCCTTCCCAAGGCCAGAACAAAATTTGCACTTTACTGAAAAAAATATAAATGTTTTTACTTTTATAAATTTAATAAATCAAATAATCTTAACATTTTGATTACTAAATATCAGTATATGTATATTAAACTGACAATGCACATTCATTTGTATTTTTTCAGTAAAGTGCAAATTTTATTCTAGCCTTGTGAAGGCATAGGGTTTTTGTGCCCAACTTATGTTAATTTCTGCTCGTTTTGAGTTTGACACGGTTAATTATTGTAATTTTTGTTCGTTTTGGGTTTCATTTATTTATCGATGCTGATTTGTGGTATTTTCACACTTGGTAGATTATTTGATTTTATTTTTGCTCATTTTTTGTTTAATGGATTTCTTTACTTTTCTTTGAAAAACTGATTTTGTGGAAAAAGTTTTTTTAATTAATTTCTGCTCGTCTTATATTGACATCTTTTCAGGGAAAAAGAAAATAATACTTTAAATCTATTCGTTTTTTAAGACTTTATAGTTTGGCCTGCTATTTGTATGCTGGAGAAAATATTTCAGCAATTTTTAACAACATACACCCTTTTAAAAATCTGGACACAAATAGTACTGTTTAATTTAGTTTCTAAAATTAATACCTCCTTTAGTTGACCTGAAATTGAAAACTTGATACCATTCGCAAAAAAATCTGTTTACTTTCTTTGATAGCTTGGATACACTTACACTATTTTGATTTGGTTAAATTTTAATAGCAGAAGTAGTCCCGAAAGTTTGAACATAATACCCTCAGTCGTTCTTGGAATACTGCTGAGATGCCTTATTGGGAATTAGCATTATCGCAGTGCATTTTGATTTAATCTTAAGGCAACATTTAGTCTTTAGACATAATAGACAAATGAAAGGGTGGACGTGGGAGGGTGGGAGTGGAAGGGGGATTAGTTGCTCTCCAATCACTTTTGACTATTAAAAAGTGCATCAGTCCTTTCTATTTTCGCTCGAATGAGCCCTTTTCGAAGTTCCACGACAACTCCTTCGATACGAAGTGCCCTGGTTTAAACAACAACAACAACAAAAAATAATACATTATACCAACATCGATCTTTACTATAAAAATGTCAAGCCTTCCAATCACTCTCGACAATTAAAAAGGGCACTAGGCCTTTCGATTTCCAATCGAATGAGTCCTTTTGGAAACGACAACGCTTTCTATAAACACCTTATATGCCCCCTGGGCCTAAATTGCAACCCTTACCCTAAAGTCTGTTAGGGTGGTTGTCATCCTCTAAGACCGAATTTCCAGAACTTTCAACTAAGGTAAAAAAATGCCTATCTCAAAATTTTGATAGAATGTGTTTGGGAAAATGGTGGGCATGAGAGGGGCGTTAGTGGCTCTCCAATCCCTTTCAACTATTAAAAAAGGTTGTAGCCTTATCAATTTCGAATTGAATGAGACCTTTTGAAGTTTCTACGCTTTCAATAAAAACCTTATATGCTCCCAGGGCATAACTTACAACCCTTGCCCTGAGAGCTGTGGGGGGGGGAGGGGTTGTCATCCTTAAAGACCTAATTTCCAAAACTTTCAACTACGTTGAATAAAATGGCAATCTAAAATATTGATTGGATGTGTTTGGAGAAAAGATGGGCGTGAGAGGGGAGTTAGTTGCCCTCAAATCACTTTCGACTATTAAAAAGGGCACTAGCCCTTTGAATTTCCAATCGAATGAGCATTTTTCAAGTTTCTACGACTAAGACTTCAATAAAAACCTTATATACCCCCAGGGCATAACTTATAACCCTTGCCCTGAAGACTGTGGGGGAGTATCCTCCTCAAAGGTATAATTTCCTGAACTTCGAACTGCGTGGAACAATACAATCAAAATCTTTATTGGATGTGTTTGGGGAAATGGTGGGCGTGAAAGGGGTGTTAGGTGCTTTCCAATCACTTTCGAATATTAAAAAGGGCAATAGCCATTTCAATTCCAATCGAATTAGCCCTTTTTGAAGTTTCTACGACAACGCGTTATATAAAAACCTTATAAGCCCTCTGGGCATAATTTACAACCCTTACCCTGAGGGCTGTGGGGGGGGGAGGGGGAAGGGGTTGTCATCCTCCAAGACCCACTTTCCAGAACTTTCAACTACGTTGAACAATATGGATATCTTAAAATTTTGATTGGATGTGTTTGGGAAAATGGTGGGCGTGAGAGGGGCGTTTGTCGCTATCCTCTTTCAACTATTAAAAAAGTACTAGCCCTTTCAATTTCCAATTGAATGAGCCCTTTTGAAGTTTCCTCGACGACGCTTTCAATAAAAACTTAATATGCCCCCAGGGCATAAATTACAACCCTTGCCCTGGGGGCTGTGGGGAGAGGGGTTGTCATCCTTAAAGACCTAATTTCCAAAACTTTCAACTATGTTGAATAAAATGCCTATCTAAAAATTTTGATTCGATGTGTTTGGGGAAAAGTTGGGCGTGAGAGGGAGGTTAGTTGCCATCAAATCAATTTGGATTATGAAAGAGGCTAATATCCCTGTGAATTTCTAATCGAATGAGCCCTTTTTCAAGTTTCTGCGACAAAGATTTCAATAATATGTGCCCCCAGGGCATAACTTATAATCCTTGCCGTGAGGGTTGTGGGGGAGTGTCCTCCTCAAAAATATTTTTTCTATCTGGAAATCAACTACGCGTAACAAAATTGCTATCTCAAAATTTTTATTGGATGAGTTTGGGGGAATTTTGGGCGTGGGGGGTGTTAGTTGCCCTCCAATCATTTTCGACTATTAAAAAGGGCATGCATTTCCAATTAAATGAGCTTTTTTTGAAGTTTCTTCGACAACGCCTTCTTTAAAAACCTTATACGCCCCCAGGGCATAACTTAAAACCCTTGCCCTGAGGGTTGTGTCCTCCTCAAAACCATATTTTCTATATGGAAATCAACTACGCTGAACAAGATGGCTATCTCAAAATTTTGATTGGATGTTTTTTGGGGAACGATGGGTGTGGGTAGGGGGGGGGGGGTAGTTTCCCTCCAATTACTTTCTACTATTAAAAAGGGCACTAGCACTTTGATTTTCCAATCGAATGAGCCTTTTTTGTAGTTTCTACGACAACAGCTTCTATAAAAACCTTATATGCCCCCAGGGCATAACTAAAAACCCTTGCCCTGAGGGTTGTGTCCTCAAAACCATATTTTCTATCTGGAAATCAACTACGCTGAACAAGAGGGCTATCTCAAAATGTTGATCGGATGTGTTTGGGGGAACGATGGGCGGGGGGGGCTATTTGCCCCCCCAATCACTTTCAACTATTAAAAAAGGCACTAGCCCTTTGAATTTCCAATCGAATGAGCCTGTTTTGAAGTTTCTACGACAACGCCTTCTATAAAAACCTTATATGCCCCCAGGGCATAACTTAAAACCCTTGCCCTGAGGGTTGTGGGGGAGTGTCACTCCTCAAAAACATATTTTCTATCTGGAAATCAACTACGCTGGACAAAATGGCCCTCTCAAAATTTTGATTCGATGTGTTTGGGGGAATGATTGGCGTGGGGGCTAGTTGCCCTCCAATCACTTTCGACTGTTAAAAAGGGTACTAGAACTCTCAATTTCCAATGGAATGAGCCCCTTTTGAAGTTTCTACCACGACCCTTTCCATATGAAGTGCCTTGCTCTAAAGAAGAAAAAAAATAAAAAATAGTACATTGTGCCAACATCGTTCTTATATACCCTCAGGGCATAACTTAAAACCCTTGCCCCGAGGGTTGTGGGGGAGTGTCCTCCTCAAAAACATATTTTCTATCTCTAAATCAACTACGCTGAACAAAATGGCTATCTCAAAAATTTGATTGGATGTGTTTGGGGGAATGATGGGTGTGGGGGGGGGGGCTAGTTGCCCTCCAATCACTTTTAACTATTAAAAAGGGCACTAGCCACCCCGATTTCCAATCGAATGAGCCCTTTTCGAAGTTTCTACGACAACTCCTTCGATACGAAGTGCCCGGGTATGGAGAAAAAAAATACATTGTGGCAACATCGTTCTTTATTTAGGCAGCGCTAGCGCGCCGCCTATGATCCTACTAATAAGTGGTGTAATTTTATTAAAATCCTGGGGGGGAGGACCAATTTGGAGCCAGTTTTCCCAAATTAAGTGAAAATTACATTGGAAACTGAAAAATGAGCCACATAGTCCCATAAAGGTAAAGCTATGCTAAAGAAAACTGACCTGTTTTTGTGGATTCTTGAATTATTCAGGCTTATCTGTTTTGACGAAATTTTTGAAGACTGAATTTCAGCTGGAGTAGGGGAGTAAACTGGGGTCTGGAGGGGGCAAACCTAGGTCTGAGAAAAGCAGTTACCCCTTCTGCCCTATAGCAAATTTTGCCCCTATTGCTAATGCATACCTGTGTGATATATTTACCTATATAGAGCAAAAATTAATTTTTAGCAATTAAGTCTTTGATCCTTAATCAACTAAAAATGGCGATTTTTTCTCAGTTGAGTTTCTAAATGTTTTTTTAATTTTCGATTACTATGGGCTGAACGTTGATCTTGATCCGTACTAGGCTGCAGCCAAGTGTGCATCCAGGATTTTTTTATCCTAAAAAGGGCGATTTTTTCTCAGTAGAGTTTCTAAATGTGTTTTTAAATTTTCGATTACTATGGGCTGAACGTTGATCCGTACTAGGCTGCAGCAAAGGTGCATCCAGGATTTTTTTAGGGGGGGGGCGAGTTATAAAAATTTTCAAAAACTCATCAAAAATTTGTTTATACTTACGGTTTTACGAGTCCAGCAAAAATTTTGGGAGGACAGACTCTGTGACACACCCCCCCCCTGGATAAGGCATAGCTGCAGCTATCACTGAAACCACAATGATTAGTTAATGATCTTACCATACCATAAGGCTGGACATGGCCATACCATATCCGGTGCGAGAACTTTAATTTTGCCTAAAGGCGCTGTTTTATGTGGCGTTTTAGGGACATACAAGAAAGCAGATTATCCTTAAAAATGAAAAACCTATTCAACACTGGCTGAAAAATAGGCAAACTGGCAACAGTGACTGTTAATTAGGACCAACCTTAAAAGCGAAAATTAAAACAGAAGTGGCCCTTTGACAGCTTCAGTTCTTGTTTTTAGGGTATGTTCTTTTTATATTGTCCTGTAGTTTTAATCAATTTTGTTTCTTCCTACGTTCAAAAGGACTGAGCGGAGGTCTCGGCCGAAAATTTACTTTTCTTTTTTTTGTGTTCTTGTTTTTTTTGGCTGTGATTTACCTCATATTTCTTCTTTGTTGTCCTTCACTGTCCATTACTTCATCTTCCTTATCCTACAGTTTTCTTGCTTTTCCATGCTTAGCTAATGTTGTTAATGACTAATGAAATGCTTCGCAGCCCATGTAGTTAAAGCAAAAGAATAAGACAATACATTTAGAAAAAATCTAAAAGTATGATATTTTTTGTCAAGGGCGTATCAAGGATTTTTTTCGGGGGGGGGGGGGGGCCTTTAAAAACGCATCAAAAACTTATTTGTATGTATTTTTTTATGTTTGAAAGTCGACAAAAATGTCGAGGGGGTGGGGTCCGAACCCGATTGGATACAGCCTTGTTCTTAGATATCAGAAAACGGAAGGGATTAATTTAGTATAGACAGGTTGGGTAAGTTTTAATTAAGAAACTGCTGAAACCTGAAATACTGCGACCAATCTATCAGCTAAAAGAAGTATTTCTAAAAATTGACGTTTAAAGAAACAAAAATAATATTTCAGACAGATGTTTATTCTGCAATACATTACAACAGATTCATCGCTTCGATCTCACTTTGAAACTAGCAACATAAACCATATAAATAACACACATGTGATAATAGATGGTAGATACTCGTCCAAAGTAGCTTTATAGGGGGGCTAAAGGGCACACATAGCCAAAACGCTTTTCCCCAATCACGGAAAAATCCCGTTGTTTCTTTATTTTTTTTGTACTTTTACTTAGCGTAACGAAAAATGTATATAATAAACATACAAATATTTCTTTTTTTGGTCGGCGAGAGGATTATCACTTTTAGAAACACTTTTAGAAATCACTGGCATTACTTGCATACAAAAGAATAAATTTCCGACAAAAATAAAATGTGGGTGGAACTAAACAATACCCTATACTTTTCATAAGGGTATACACTAGGTGGATGCTTGATGACGTTTCAAAAAAGGGTTGAAGTACCAAGAACATTGAAAATGAAATTTTAAAAAAATTTAGAAGAAATCGGGTATTCAATTTTAATGAAAGACACCAATGTACAGTTATTGTTAATTAACAGTTATGTTTAATTAACAGTTTTAACAGTAATTAAAAGTTATGTTATTGTTAATAGCAGGCAACAAATTCAGACTGAGAAAAGGGGAAAGAATAGCTGAAACATATGACATCAAACCGTTTACGAAGATATAGCTTTCTGTTTTTGTTATAAATAGACATAAGATGGATCCAGGGGAGGGGGGATATCTTTATTTCGATGTCCTTGGTACTTGGAGGTTCTTTAACGTGTTGTTTACAGGTATTGCAATATCTAATATCTGTAACTGTTACAGCAAAGTTTATACTTAACAAACAAAAATCGAAAAAGAAGATATGAAAACGAAAAGGAAAATTTCCTATATATATATATATATATATATATATATATATATATATATATATATATATATATATATATATATATATATATATATATATATATATATATATATATATATATATATATATATATATATATATTATATATATATATATATATATATATATATATATATATATATATATATATATACCCTTTAAAACTGACTTCCTTTAACAAACATTCCTCATAACGTCCAGTGGCGTCAATTTACAAATATGTGGGTGGAGGGACAATTTTTCTTTTTCCAGTTGCTTAAATGAGAATACCAGAAAAGAAGCATTTTCAATGAAAATACAAAATGCTATTTTTCCAAATTCTAGGGAGAAGGGACAAATACCCCCCCCCCCCCCCATTGACGCCACTGATACCATCCATTCTTTCCTTTATAAACATAAACATGATCTGGCTTTTCAAAATGGCTTACAGCAAACTGATAACTGAAATGCACTTAAACAAGCTTAATAAAAAATCATATTCTATCAAACATTTTTTTTTCAAACTTTATTTTACCCCTTATTATATATTTTATTTTTTCTTTACATTTGTACGTACTTAAGTAAAATAAAATTACAAGATAATCAATTTTCAGTAATCAAACATATGGAATATCACTAAATTTGCAGGAAGTGCACACATTATGAAGCTTATAAGCTTTGAGCGTTTTCAAGATATTTTCAAATATTGTGAAGCTCATAATCTTCATAAAGTTCATACACTTTCCATTATGAAGTTCATAATCATAAAAGCATTATGAAGTTCATAAACTTTGAGCGCTTTTCCTTTAAATTTTCATCCAGTCAAAAACAATAAATAAAAAAAGTACAAAAACAGTGGGTTTGTTGAGAAAAAACCCATTCAGGCATTAGCATTTATATCACATTTAATTTACCACCACAGGCAGCAACACGAGGATAATTTCTACGTGGAACAAAGATTCACTACTGTCAACTTCACTCAATATGTCACCCAACAACTCATTATAGATAGATCACACAAAAGAGCATGAGTAACGTACACGACTGGGAACTGGCGCTAGTTTCGAAAAAAATATCTATGTCGCCAAACACTAGATGGCGTTACTGTTTTGTTCGAAACTATCCCCACTTTCCAAGTTACCCATACTCTTCAGGCAGGGATGTATCCATGATTTTGTTTCAGGGAGGGGGGGGGGGAGTGGACTTATGGTTATTGGCCTTTTTCTCGGCAGAAAAATATAAAAATTTCAATGAGAGATCGAAAGCTATTACTTCTTAAAGACAAAAGGTTATTTTAAAGATTTCAAATATATTTAATTTAAATTAAAGCTTAAATTAATTATATGTAAAATGTAAAAAGTTGTTACGTGACATAATAAATATAAGTTTCCACTATAGCCAAATCTTTAAGATAAAAAATAGGATAATAAATAGTTTTGAAGAAACTTACATAGCATATACTTATGATATTGTACACGTCGGGCCTTTCACAAGTAAAATATAAAACGGTTCAAATTTGTACAGATTTAGTGTTATATTTATCAATTTATAAATAACTGATAATGACATAATAATGTTATAATTGAAGCTTTTGAAGCTTAAAATAGGTCAACAAAAAAAGAACCACATAGTGTCTCCAACATGCTGTAGGCAAATTTATTTAATATATAATTTAAGGTACTTATCTCTTTTAGTTCTTGGTCTATGTAGAACCGGTTTCTTTCTGTATTTCAGGATGTACTCGGTGATAATCAACTTAGCGTGAGAGAGATAAGCTACAATGTAGTTATATCTTATACAAGGTGAACATACACGTAAGTTTCAGGGTTATTGAACTAAACTATAAAAAAATAAAACAATATATATTAGTGGTTTTTGTTTATTAAACCAATTATTCACTGGGGAAAATGTTCATGAAAATAAACCAACTATGAAATTATTTACATTTTACCCTGCACTTGGCATTTTATATTAGTTTCCTATTCCACGCTTTCGATTAATAAAAAAAAGTGAGTTATAAAATCGGCATTGACCCCATTAGACATTAATATCCAATTATGAAGTTCATGACGATATTATAACATTAATTATAGGTCCACAAAGGCAGGGACGTCAATTGAAGGGAGGACCCCCCCCCCCCGCTATAGATTTCCAAAACACCTATTTTGTTTTGTCATTACAAATACCTTTTTTGTTACTTTTATCGGAATACTAACAAGCAATGTCCCTTATTTTCTTTGGATTAACTTCGCTACCCAAAGGCCTAAGGCAGGAGGAGCATAAGGAGTATCATAGGATTATTTCAACGTTGAGATGGTCAAATAACTTCGGAGCGTTAATTAGGGGGGGGGGGGGCTGGGGATTATCCAAAGTATGATTAGTTTCCTTGTTACCATACTAAGAACTAGAATTCTGGAATTCTAGTTTATAATAGAATTCTCAAAATTTTTACAATAAAATATAATTTTCTAAATATAAAGCTATTATAAATATTTATTTGTTTATTTAAGTTTGATTAAAATATTTATTAGGATCACGTTGGCTTTATGACCCTTTAGTGTACAATATCATACAAGTAAACAATGTTGGCAGAATTACTTTTGAAAGATAAAGCTCCGTTTTATCAAAAAAGAAGTGCAATAAATGTATAAAACAACTTATTGCTTGAAACAGACATATAGAGCAATTCAAACATTAAACTGAGAAATACAAGTTACACAGTAGCTAAGTCAGTAAGAAAAAGGGAAATGAAACACAATTTCATGTCTGTTTCAACACTCTCCAGACTTATTACTTTTCCACTGACAATGCTATATCAACTAAATAACAAGCGTTCATTTCAATCACGAATCGTTGGCAAAAAAATAAAATAAAATAAAGAAAAGCAGTTATTTTTTTACTGCGTTTTCAAAGGCAGAAAAAACAGTTTGATAAGCGGAGAAATCAAACTGATTATTGAGAGACAGAAATCATATCTTTCTCACTAAAAAAAAAACAAACAAATGAGCACGCATCTTTTACAAAACCAACATTTTAAAAATGATAATGATGTCGCCGCATTTTTTCATTTCAAATAATCCTGCTCAGTGGATACTATAGCCATCTACTCAATGCGTTCAGAGCGGCGACGACAAATGGCAGAGCCAGATGGCGGGGACAGCTGGAACGTCAGCTCTGAGCCAGGATCCCCATCAATACTTCCTGAACTCTCACGTTCTGGGCCAAGTCCAGAGTCTTCGTCATAGATTACCAAACGGGATTCAATATCTGCATTTAAAGAAAAATGCTGAAGATAGATCCGATTGACTGAAGCTGCACTGTCCACAAAAGCCGATAAATCCATAGCACTGTTGTTTCTGAAAAAAAAGGCATAATAAATTTGACCAACATCAAGTAGATAGCTTCATTTACCTAGTGATATTAAGCCTCGCCTTGATCGATATCATTCACCCTGCCACCAGCAGGACCGGCTTCGACTGGACAGCCAATCAGGTTTTCGACTGCTATCCAATCATAGCTGGCTGTCCAAAAATGACCCACCAACAAAAATGCTGCTGACAGGGTGAATGATGTCAATCAAGACGAGGCTTTACTAGTGAAGAAAAAGGATTCGCTGAAGATGTAAAAGTAAAATAGACAAGGCCTAGGGTGTTCTCTTTTTTAAAAGTGGAATATTTTTTTTTAAGAATGGGAATATAGTCTGCGACCCAAAATTAGAATGTCGAAGGCCACGGTAATAACAATGGTCGAGCATGGTTATAAAGCGTCAGCGCTTCGAAATTCTGCTTTAAATGCTTTCCAGAAGAGTTTCTACGGATAGTTCTAGGTTCCCATTTGACTGATCACATATCAGACAAATATCAAACAAATGTTTTAAAAATAGGTTTAGGTAGCCGGATGCCTCTAGGCTATGTATGATGATGTTGATGCGTGCTAGAAGCCTAGAAATCTAAGAACAGACGAGCAAGTTGATTGGTACTATTTAAATATTTAAGTTGGACGTCTGTATTACATACATTTTGTCTGTGTAGAAGGACAAGCTGAAGGAGCTCACGACAATATGCTGTCTGGCGTATATTATCAGTCAAATGATCAGACATAATCTGAAAGAGAAATGGGGTTTGATCAGAGGGGGTTTTAGGGGGAGGGCAGAGCCCTTGCACCAGGCTAAAATTTCAAATAAAAAACCTAAAATTATAATCATTTTAAATTTTTTTATTTTTATTAAGATAAAGTAATCAATAATAAATTGAAAAAATAAATGACGCAGAATTGATAAATTATCGACTAATAAATAAATTGAAAATAATTTTGTCAATAAATACAATTTTGTTCTTAAAATTTTCGGGAGACAAGGGGGGGGGGTTCCAATTAAGATTTTGCCTACAGAACAAGAGACCAGAACCGGCACTGGGTTCTATCCCACTTTCTATTGCTATAATGAAAGAAGAGTTAAGATGGTAAGGCAACGTTTTACGGATAAAGAATGAAAGATAGCCAAGATCGTGCTTTCGGCCATAAGGAACTATTTAAAGGACATTTCCATTTCATGGGAGGGGTGTGTAAAGAATGAAGCTTTGAATTGATCAGCGTAGAGAAGCGTATGTAGTTATTTTGGTCTGAGGCGGTTTGGCGCAGCCGTCTGTAAAGTGCACCTATTGCGGCTTTACTAAATCAGAACTTTAAGTACAGTACAATCTCTATAGCTATTATTTTATGAATAAATATTTTAATTTTTCTTGTAATAAATGCTTTAAAATGTATTCACTGTAAATTATTTCTAAGGCTAATTAAGTGCATAAGCTCCGCATAAGGAAACTTTTTAGAAAACAGTTCTTGCTTCGTAACATGAACAATAATTATGGTTAACGCATTTTGCATAGTGAGAACCTTTATCTTCACTTTTTTCATTGTTTTACACTTTTTCTGTAAAATTAAAAAAAAAACATGTTTTCAATAAGCCTTTTCTCAGTTTTCAATTTGGTGGTGAAAAAATGTCATCTGAAATAAATTTTGTAGATGGAATAAAAACGTCCAGAATTTTCGTCAAAAAAAAAAAAAAAAAACAAAAAAAAAAAACACCAACAAAAAAACGCCCAGAAACAGATGCCATCTGAAACTAATTTTGTAGATGGCATAAAAACGAAATATATCTTCACTTCTTTCATTGTTTTACTCTTTTTCAACAAAAATTAAAAAACATGTTTTCAATAAGCCTTTTCTCAGTTTTCAATTTGGTAGTGAAAAAATGTCATCTGAAACAAATTTTGTAGATGGAATAAAAACGTCCAGAATTTTCGTCAAAAAAAAAAAAAAAAAAAAAAAAAAAAAAAAAAAAAAAAAAAAAAAAAAAAAACGCCCAGAAACAGATGCCATCTGAAACTAATTTTGTAGATGGCATAAAAACGAAATATATCTTCACTTCTTTCATTGTTTTACTCTTTTTCAACAAAAATTAAAAAACATGTTTTCAATAAGCCTTTTCTCAGTTTTCAATTTGGTAGTGAAAAAATATCATCCGAAACAAATTTTGTAGATAGCACAAAAACGTCCAGAATCTTCGTCCAACAAACGTCCAAAACAAAAATGCCATCTGAAAGTAATTTTATGGCATCAAAACGAAATGCACCTTCACTTGACAACACGATATTTTAGCAGATTTTAAATAATTGAAGGGAAAGATTCGTTGATTTCTTAGAAAAACTGGAAATACAAGGAAAGAACTTAAGATAAAGGTTCTCCCCGTGGAAAATGTGGTAACTATGATTGTTCTACATATTATGAAGTAAAAATTGTTTTCTTAACATGTTTCCTTATGTGGAGCTTATGTCCTAGGAGTACACCGCAGCTTAAAGTTAGCTCATTTCTACATCGAGTCAGGACTTAGCTCGCTTTTGCACCAAGCCAGGACTAAGCTCGCTATTTCAACGAAAAAAAACTCACGTCCGTGAAACCAACCCCATGTTTTTGGGTTTATCGTTTGATTATTAACGGATGTATGAGCTTATTTGATATGAAAGATTCAGTATCCACTCTGCGTAAGCCGTTTTTAAGTTGAAAAAAAAAAAACAAAAAAAAACACGAAGCTATGAACCTAGAAGTTGTCGTTTCCTTAATGAGTGTCAAGTTCAACAGCAACGCCATATTGGCCAGATAATAATTTTTGGTTTTATTTTTAGAGACAAGACCACTAGGTCCAAAGAGCGTTGGATATATCAAAATAACCAAAGAAACGCTGTCCATCAGAAATACTGCGACGTTCTAAAATACAAACTGAGAAATGATATTATTTCTGAATATAAACAATTAGCCTACGTCAATTGTCAAACGGAATGGATCATTTTTCCATGACACATATGGCTTATTAATGCTTACCATAATAGTTGTAATTATTTTCCAATTTGCGAAATTATAACAATTCTTCTTTTCATTCATTACACTTGAGCATAAAAATGTTGGCGATTTCGATTTATTCATCTTGAAATAACATCCTATATCTAAAGAATGAGTACTTATGTATAATAAAGAATTAAGTTTTCATATTTTGGTATATTTCATTATGATTAACCTAATTTCACTTCGGGAGTGTGGTCGGCATAATATGCAAATACCAAAGAAGGTATAGAAACAAATCAAGGTTTTTCTTTTTTCAGGTTTTCAAATTTCAAAGAAGAGCGGGAAAACTAAAAAATAAATTTTGTCTCTATCACCTAAGCCTCGTATCTACCATTTTTATGATTCTGAGATAATTGGCAAAAACCACCTGCTAACCTTACTTCAAACGTAGGATCAGCATGGTAATATACAGCAGAAGATTCAAAGTGATTAAATATAAATCACTCTTTTAATACTCCCTTTGAGAACAGCTTAGTAAATGGCTTCTGGCAGTTATCTCGGAAGTAAAAATGTCGGATTCGAGCTTTAGGTGTGACAAGGACGTGAACAAATCCTCTAGACAATTCAATCCCAGTGAAAATTAACCCAGGTAAATTACCCTTAATATCTCCGCGCGTAAGATCGAGACACGGCAAAGAGAAAGTAAGCCATAAAAACAATTTTGTATAGGTATTATGGCAAATTCTCCGATTGGAAAACCTCCTCTGAAAAGTTCACCCCTTGGAAACTTCCCTCCCCATGGAAACATCACCCGTCGAAAAACCCCTCAGCAGAAAATTTGCCCCCCCTCCCACTCGAAAAATGTATGCATACTTCCCAATAACAAATACTATGCGTAAACAATGGACGAATTTTATAACTTAAGGACCTTGCCCCTGGTGCCTGGGGGGGGGGGTCATCTTATTTTCCAAAGGCATAGTAGTTGGGCCTTTCAACTAGGATGAAGAAAATACTATATCTCAAAATTTTGATCGAACGACTTTGGGAAAAAAGGGGCGGGAAGGGGGCCTAGTAACACTCGAAACTTTCCAATCACTTAAAAGACACTAGAACTTCTAATTTTTTGTTTGAATTAGGCCTCTCCCAATATTCTAGGACCACTGGGTCGATACAATGACCCTTGAAAAAAAAACCCGCATCCCTGATCTTTCTTCTGGATAAAAATAGAAAATTTCACATTTTGTCGATAGGAGGTTAAAATCCCTATATTAAGGCTCTGATACACTGAATCTGATGGTGTGATTTTCATTAAGATTCTTCGACTTTGAGGGGTGTTTTCCCCTTTTTTTTAAAACAAGGCAACATTTCTCAGGTTCATAGCCTTTGATGGGTAACTTGTATATTGGAATCAGTATAATAAGCCGATTCTTTTGATATATCTATTGGTGTTAAAATTCCGTTTTTTAGAGCTTCGGTCACTAGTGAGCCGCGTCGCTCCTTATTTACAGTTCGTTACCGAACTGTTTGAAAGTGTACCGGAATAACATTTGCATCCACCCAGAACAAGACCATGTGATGGTTATCAAATTAGTGATTGGCTGTGAGTTACGGGCACTTACAAATTATATAAAGTAAGATTATTTCTCTGCGACTACTGTAACCAGATTTCAATTCAAATTGTGAGGAGCCACCTCTTCCAGGGAGCATAAGTGCCGATTCCACCCTATGAGTTGAACCCCATCCAAAAGGGAGTCCCAGATACGCCTATGTTAAAAGAGGATTTACAGTTCTGTAAACATTTACTTGTCGAAAACATGTTGATAAATTTGCTGAACAGAACAAGGATTGTTTCAATCCTATAATAGCAGGAGAAAGTGCGCAGTAAATTCTGTTGTGCCAAAAACGCTTCAAGCGCCTCTTCTCGTGCTGAGAAAATGTGATTGACCGGAGAAAGAAGCCAAAAAACCAAGCCACGACTAATTTCTCTTTGCTTGAAAGGCTTTTTTCATGCTTCTCAAATAATAGATTCACTTAAGTTCAAAAACCCTAAACAATTTCACGCCTAACAACAGATATAAATTTACAAAAGCCACCCAAGGTTAAACAAAGGTCATTTTATAAAGAAAAACTACAGCATTTTTGAAACTGGCCTCTAATAGGTATACCTCTTTTTCGTTCTGTTGA
Source organism: Artemia sp. Qi Xiang Cuo (assembly GCF_049724085.1). NCBI lineage: Eukaryota > Metazoa > Arthropoda > Branchiopoda > Anostraca > Artemiidae > Artemia > Artemia sp. Qi Xiang Cuo. Next base: position 12,143,792 of record NC_142814.1, read on the forward strand.
GTCTGTATAAGGGTCAAACTACTACTGTAAAAAAAAAAAAAAAAAAAAAAAAACCATCCTGATGTAGATTTCATGGTGGCACCAAAATTCTGAACAGCAAACGGTGTAAAGCTAGGTAGTATTAGACAGGTTTCCAAAACATCAATTTACTTTATTCCTCTGACGTTGTTTTTCAACATAAATCTTAAATTAGAATATACGGTTTAGATTTTGTGACTGAAGTACAGACGTTATTTTGAAACTACTGTTAAGGTATCAATGTTACATATAATTGAAAAATATATATATATATATATATATATATATATATATATATATATATATACATATATACATATATATATATATATATATATATATATATATATATATATATATATATATATATATATATATATATATATATATATATATATATATATATATATATATATATATATATATATATGTAGGTTGCATTTCTCGAAATAAAACATTTCCCGTTACATTTTTCCTTTTTCAAATTTATTCAACGCCAACAGGAAGTTACACCTTAGTTAGTCAACGAAAATTAAACTTTTTAAATTGATATTTCAAGGTTATAGTTGAAGCCTACTTGAAGCTACCTTGAAGGATATGCTATTTCGGAAACCTTCCTGGTGTAAGTTATATTTGAGCTAGAAAATATAATTTTCTACCTCAGAGTCATCCTATCCCCTTCCTATCCCTATCAGAGTCTTCCTATCCCTATCAGTCTTCTAATCCCTATCAGTCTTCCTATCCCTATCAGTCTTACTATCCCAATCAGAGTCTTCCTATCCCATTCATATCCCTATCCCCTTTCTATCCCCATCAGTCTTCCTATCCCCTTTCTATCCCCATCAGTCTTCCTATCCCCTTTCTATCCCTATCAGTCTTCCTATCCCTGACGAGATAATTACCTCAATACGAATACACCGAAATCATGGGGACCGACTAGCTCAGGGAGGTTTCAAATTTTGTGATTCAAATCTTTCAAAAAATCTTTCAAATCTATGTTCACGTGGTCTTTAGATAAGCTACAGTTTCTTTTTTTAATAATGAAATTGCATCTTACACTCACACTATGTTATGAGTTCAATAGAAAGCGTTTCTAAAACCGCAGCAGAACCCCCCCCCCCACCCAATTGAGAGTCATAACACAGGGGATTCTTAAACTTCTTATATCGACTTAAGATTTTGTTAGGAAACCCAGACAAACTACGGGCGTGTTATAACCAAACTTGATACAGCAGAAAGTTTCTTCTCTCTAAACAGTACGATAACTCATTTCTGGAAATTGTCAGATACACCTTTTTGTTACGAGCATGACAAAATTAAACTGATACGGATACAACTTGAAATACATGAAAAAACAGAATCAGGTGTCCGGCAAATTTGATTCAAAGACAAAGGTTTCCCTATCCCATTCAGATTCATCTGGATGGCTCTTCTTGTTTTAATTGCGGTTTTCCGGTATTAGGGTGGATGACGGCCAAAACGTTTTTAGTCATAAGGGTTCCCTTAAACGGATTATTTCTTCAGCCTTTAGCCCAGTTAAATTTAATAATTTAATAAATTTAAATTTAATAACTGTTTACGAGTAAAGGTGTGTTTTCAAACTAATCGGAATTGGTTTTGGAACATTTGCATTGCTTGTAGTTACTAAAACCCTAAAAATTGCGCTTAAACCCTTGAAGCCGCAAACCGAATTGAATAGTACTAATATCTGAGACCAAGAGTGAAATTAATAAAATACTACTATTAATTAAATACGTCATTAATTAATAAAATATTAATAAAGTATTAATTAAATATTAATTAATAAAATACGACAGCCAAGTTGGAATTTCAGTAACTCATGTCAGCAGTAAGATTATACGAACGGCCGCAATGAAAAAAATGACTCGAAGACTGGGGATTAACCAAGGCCGTATCCAGGGGGTAGGGGGTTTGAATCCCCCCAAAATATTTGTCCGACTCGTAAAAAAAAACGTAATAAAACTGAATATAAGCAAATTTTTGACGCGTTTTAAAGTTTTTTTGTCACCCCCCCTAAAAATGGCTACGGCTGATACACACAAGGCCGTATCCAGGGGAGGGAGTTACCCGGTTTGAACACCCCCCCCCCCCGAAATTTTTGACCGAGTCGAAAATTAGTCTAAAAAATACCTGTAAAGACGGGAAAAAATCGGGTAACCCCCTCCCCCCCGAACAAAAATCCTGGATCCGCTCTTGGATACATATGATGTATGTAGCGTACATATACATCTATGTATAGTTCATTTATTACAACGTTAAAACTACCAGACATGATTTTTAAAATACATGGAACAACCACAAAAAAAGCAGCTCTAAATAAAACTAGAATATAAAACATTATGGTAGGAAAAAAAACGTTACCAATTGATTGCCAATACTATCCCGTCAAGTCAACTTTAAAACCATACGATACAAGTAATAACTAAAGCGCAGAGCATGCATTGCAATAGAAAGGCCTTTTTTTGGTGGAATTCAAATTAGCGGCTAGGAAAATACTGAGCAATAGTTAGAAAACTTGGATTGCTGTCGGAAAAGCCGCCTTTCTAAGCAACATGTGTTCTGGGCTTTAGTTACTACTTGTCTCCTGATCCTTACGTCAGTACTTGTGTACTATCGCGACCACACTGTTCTTCTTGATCTGTTGTAAAACCAGTTTCTCTGTGTGCACTCAGAGATAATTAGCTTAGCCTGAGTGAGATAAACTACTATGCAGGTATATTTTTATTAAGTATCTAATATATAGAGTTGCTTATGTTAGGTATTTAATATAATGCGTTCTGGGTGGCCGACTTTCCATAATTCTCTGTTAGTTTCCATAATTTTGTTACTAAAGTACCATATTTTCATAATATTTTGATATATTTCATAAGCTAATTATCTCCAAGCACACAGAAAAACCAGTTTTACAACAGATCATGAACAACAGTGTGGTCGCTATAATACACAAATATCCTTGTGTATTCATAATTATATGTTGTAACAAAACGTAATTAGTGTTTCTTCGAACCTGACTCCCCCTACCCTACCCTCTATATCCCCCAAAATCCATTAATGCATGCGTGCCTAAAATCAGGTTCTGACATAAATGCGTTTAGCAATAGCCCAGAGATATCCAGAAGCCCAGTTGCTAATCAACGTTGCTTAAGAGAAGTAGATTAACAGGTTCTATATCTGTTCTTATATTTATTTAAAATATCTCTATTACGACAATGAAGTTAGACAAATAAATATAAACCCGAGTCTGAAAAAAAGCTTCTCTTTGGAAAGAGGGGGACTGAGGCTCAAAGATCCTCACATGGGGTTTATGCCAGCCAAAGGCAGATCTAGAGCAGTCTTGGGACAGGGGAAGGCAATCTGACAAACGCGCGAATAATTGACCAAACTGATAAATCTATTTTTTTTAAGTAAAAAAGGGCACCAGAAAAATCTTGCGGCGCAGACCCCCGTCCCTGGATTTGCCCCAGATGCCAGCTAGAAATGTAAGGCTATAATTTTCAATTACGACCAAGCTATATGGGAATCCCTAACTTAATTCTCCGCTCTTTTGAAAATTTACAATTATGATGATACGTCCTTTTGATACCACTTTTATGACCCTTCAGGGAAACCAATTTTGATACATTACCCCTAGTAATAAATTTTTAAGGCAGCTACAAAAATTTAATGTATTTTGGTGACAAACACGAAGTTTTTAGGCTAACGTCACAATCAGAGTCGAGTGCGTGTCACGAGTCAGTCACGAGAAAACCACTTTAAAATCGAGTGCTTAATTTAATATTTTAGGAGACAACTTCCAACTAGGAGACGGGCTTGGCAGATAACTCAAGATCTTGTTTCCATGCAAGACTTCAGTAAAATCGATTCAAGGTCAAATATTACGACTATTTGAACATTTCGACGTTATTTGACGATTCCCGTTTTTTTCACTACTCAACCTTGGCGGTTTTGACCTCTCTTGCGCCCGGAGCAAAATATTGATTAGCTCCCCTGTCTCCCAAAAATTCCGGCCAAATTTTAACAAAATTTTCATTTATTAACAAAAGTTTTCTAAATCTGACTTTTCTCACTTTAAGGGAAAGATATGGGAAAAAATTAAAATTTCGGATTCAATTTGCTTATATTTACTGCCAACTGCGCCCTCTGCTTTATCTTAATAAAAATAAAATTACAAAGTATAATAAATGTATTATAAATGTTAGATTATTTATTTGAAATTTTGCACCCCTAAAATTTCTGTGCCCATGGCAAGTGTTCTTTTGCCCCCCCCCTCCCCCAACCGTCTCTGCTTCTAGACCGGCATGGAATAAAACAAAGAAAAAAGAAATAGTTGCATAACAATGAATAATCCGCAGGCCAGAAGTTTTAGGGTATTAACCTAAATCTTTGAAATGCTAGGAGAAAAACAGAATTTAAAATGGTAAAAAAAAAAAAAAAAAAAAAAAACGGTTTTGAAAATTTTACGGGACTTTAAGATGACAAAGAGGGATTGTACACTAGCTCACTTAATAAGGGCTATATCACAGGTATAAGAGAGGTGGTTTAACCTCTCTAGTCTCTACTATAGAAAAAAAAACTTCAAGAACGCATCAAAATCTGTTTTTATGCATTTTTGTTACGTTTTTGCAAGTCGGACAAAAATTCGGGAGGCGGGTTCAAACCCTGTCCCCCCACCCTAGATTCGGCCTTGTGTGGGGAATAAAGAGCGACGCTTTGGATTGGTTTATACGAGGAGCGTTCGCAGATGGGTTGGCCTCAGGTGCTACAGTGAGTTAATATGGTACCTGTGTATTTTATGGTACGAAACGCTGTATACTGTACAAGGAACTACTAATGGAAACCCGTCAAACGGGTATTTGGAAAAGATAAATGGATGGCAAAGCGTGGTTTGTCATTGAGTTTACAATATTTAAACTTTGGTTTTGTGGGGTTTAGGGGAAAAAAAGGTACCTAGGTTAAGTTACGTATTTAATATATGATATGATTTACCAACACACCCCCCCCCCCTTAATGTGCAAATATATAGCCCAAATTTGTTTCTAAACTATAATATATTTATCCTATTTCATTATATTTAATTGGCATTAACCAAACTTGACTTCTTTCATGTGTGCCATATAATGCATAAGTACCGTTAATATTAGTAATAGCATTTTCAATATGCTTAGTCAGAAACAGTGGTCAATGTCCGTTTAAAATTACGATTCCCAATATGCACCTCATTCTACGAACAAGTGAACAAAACTGCGAACACCACAATTTCAATTATTACGAAATTGAATCTATGACATCAAACTCCCAAATTTCACAAATGTAACCGTCAGATTCATGTTTGACTAGTAAAACGGGACTTGTTCTTGATAGCCTATCGAAACCAATGAGCCTAGTTATAGACTACTTTCGCCCGACAAAATTAAACTAAATTTCAGAACAAGGACAATACAAATTTTAAATTCATGCGTAAAGGGAAAAGGAAAAACAGTAAAGTTAAAGTAAACATCCAGTTTTCTTCTAAAAGTGTGACTGCCGCTCTTAAACGTTTTATGTAAAGAAATAATTTAATTGTTTTATTTAAATGTTTATATAATTTTGATGAAAAAATACATATTAATTAAATAAAGAATGTTATACTTTGCTCGTTAATTTATATAAGAAGATATATATACTCTCTTTTTAAAATTCAAAAAAAAATACTAGGATCTTGGATGTTAATTATATTCAACTAAATCGACAATTTAAGAACAAAAAAAAACAATACAAATTTTAAATCCGCGTTTAAAGGAAAAAGAAACTATTGCATGGCAAAATTAAATATCCAATTTTCTTCTAAAATTGTGACACCACTCTTAAACACTTTGTACAAAACAAATGCAATTTAATATTTACTTAATTTAAATGCCTTTATAATGAAGTTAAGAATGCTAATTTTTCGTGTTTTGTATATTAATTTGTGTAAATTGGTAAATATACTTTCTTCTTCAAAATTAAAAAGAATTTACTAGGATTGTAAATATTAATTATACGTAACTTAATCGACAATTTAAGAAGAAGAACAATACAAATTTTATTATCGTGCGTAGAGGGAAAACAAAGAATTGCATGGCAAAATTTAAGATCCAGTTTTCTTCTAAAAGTGTGACTGTCACTCTTTTATATTTACATTTATAAAATGTTTTATATTTATATAAAAAATAATTTAATTTTTAATTTAAATATTTTTATCATTAACTAAAAAAAGCTATTGTTCTAATATTGTGTGTGTTAATTTAAATAAATAGATAAATACATTCTCTTCTTCAAATTTAAAAAAAAATTACTAGGATCTTGAATATTAATTATACACAACTTAATCTACAAATTCAGAACAGAGACAATAAAACTTTTAAATTCGTGCGTTAAGAGAAAAGAAACAATTGCATGGCAAAATTAAACCGAGTTTTCTTCTCTAAATGTGACTGCCATTCTTCAACGTTTTACATAAAAAAAAATATATTTTATCTAAATGTTTATATCATTTTGAAGAGAAAATACGTACGAATTGATTACAGAACGTTAAAGTTTCATGTTTTGCATGTTAATTCACATAAATAGATGAATATACTCTCAAATTTAAAAAGAATTTACTAGGATCTAAAATGTTAATGCGCTGCCTAAGTAAAGAACAATGTTAGCACAATGTATTATTTAATTTTTGTTTTCTTTTTCCATATCAGGGCACTTCGTGTCGAAGGAGTTGTTGCAGAAACTTGGAGAAGGGCCCATTCGATTGGAAATTAGAACGGGTAGTGCCCGTTTTAATAGTCAAAAGTGATTGTAAGGCAGTTAATATCCCTTTAATGCCTACTTTTTTCCCAGATACTATCAATCAAAATTTCGAGATAACCATTTTGTTAAGCGTAGTTGATTTCCACATACAAATTACGTTTTTGACGAGGAGAATCCCCCACAGCCCTCAGGGCAAGTGTTGTAAGTTATACCCTGGGGGCATATAAGGTTTTTATAGATAGCGTTGTCGTAGAAACTTCAAAAAAGGCTCATCCGAATGGAAATTCAAAGGGCTAGTGCCCTTTTTAATAGTCGAAAGGGATTGGAGGGCAACTACCCCCCCCCTCTTACGCCAACCTTTTCCCCAAACACATCCAATCAAAATTTTGAAATAGCCATTTCGCTCAACGTAGTTGAAAGTTCTGGAAATTAGGTCTTTGAGGAAGACAACACTCCCCCCTATGGCTCTAAAGGCACGAGTTCTAAGCTATGGCCTTGGGGCATATAAGGTTTTTATAGATATTGCTATCGTATAAACTTCATAAAGGGCTCGTTGGATTGGAAAGTGCTAGTGCCCTTTTTAAAAGTCGATAGTGATTGGAAGTTAACTAACACCCATTCGGCACCCACCATTTCTCCAAAAATACCCATTCAAAATTTTGAGATAGCCATTTTGTTCAACGTAGTTGAAAAATCTGAAAATTAGGTCTTTGAGGATGACACTATAGAAAAAGTTTTTAAAATTAATTAAAATAAGAAACAATTGAGTGACGAAATTAAACACCCAATTTTCTTCTAAAGGTGTACCTGTCATTCTTAAACGTTTTACATGTATTTTTTTTTATTTAAATGCCTTTATGGTTAATTTAAGAATATTATTTTGTTATATTTTGTGTATTCATTTATACAAATAGATAAATATACTATCTTCTGCAAAATTAAAAAGAATTTACCAGGATCTTGAATATTAATTGTCCTAGTAAATTCTTTTTTAATTTGAAGAATATAGTATATTTACCTATTTATATAAATTAATACACAAAATATAAAAAATAAGTATTCTTAAATTAATCATAAATACATGTAAATTAAACAAGAATTAAATTACATGTTATTTATATAAGAAAAATTTACAATTTCAGAACAAGGACAATGCAAATTTTGAATTCGGGCGTAAAGAAAGTGATAAAATCAAACATTTAGCTTTCTTCTAAAAGTGTGACCGCCACCCTTAAAGCCTTTATACAAAACATATGCAATTTAATATTTATTTAATTTAAATGCCTTTATAATTAAAGAATTCTAATTTATCGTGTTCTTATGGGTTAATTTGTGTAAATAGCTAAATATACTTTCTTATTCAAAATTTAAAAAAATTGCTAGGGTCTTCAATATTGATTATACTCGACTTAGGCTAATCGACAATTTAAGAAGAAAAACAACACAAATTTTATTATCGTGCGTAAAGGGAAAAGAAAGAATTGCATGACAAAATTCAAGATCCAGTTTTCTTCTAAAAGTGTGACTGTCACTCTTAAACGTTTTAAATTTATAAAAAAATATTAATTTTTAATTAATTTAAATAATTTTATCATTAATTAAAGAAAGTTAATTTTTTATATTTTGTGTAATAATTTATACAAATAGATAAATATATATACTGCCACAAGAAAAGAAGGTTTCAAGGTAGCTAGTAAAAATTCAAGAAGCGCTAATTTAAGTGCTTCTATGTTTTTATGCATTAATTTAAATGTTTTTTATAATTAACTAACAATAACTGTACTTCAACTATAACTCATGGTAATAGATGGACATATGACTCGAACAGGGTTGTCAATACGGTCAGTTCCTAAATTGCCACAATTACCCAAAATTGCGTGCTACACAGCGATTTTCGGTGCTATAATAAAAAAAAATTGACTGTAATATTGCTAAAATAGCACTTTCGCGCTACAGATGGCAACCTAGACTGAAAGCCACCTGGATTTCTTTCAGCTTATTCTTGTTGGTTTTTACTTAAAATTCATTGATGTGCTCATAGAAAACTGGCATTGCAGTAGTTGATTCATCGTTTTTCTGGACTTGATCAACTTTAGCACTGAAAACCCTTTAAACCCACCCAAAAGATATTAGCATAAGCTCAAGAAGAGCCTTGATAATATCTCATAGATTCCAAGAACGACTAGAACCCGGAGGGCAAACTCTGTTTCCGTACTCCCTCACCTGCTCTTTTTTCTTAGGATCTGACTCTAGCTCAGTTGCAGGGCTGCGTGAGGGGCATTACTGCCCCTCACGTGTCTCAGAAGCATCCTTAAAACAAAGCACTGGCTGCTGTGAATTGGAGTCACAGGTTCGACAATATGGTTTAGAATTTATGTTGTGATTTTATAAAGCTGCAACAGGTTCATAGAGAACGAATTTTGAATATGCAAAAAAAACCATCATTTCAGCATTTCAAAAAAAAAGAGAAAAGGATTAGATATTTAATTTCGTCCAAGACGCTTCGGGTGGATTTGTCCTACTACTACTACTAACAACTCGCTGCACCACCAAGCTGACTGAGGTCAAAACAGCTGCGCACGCTCCTCCTCCATCCCAATCTATTCGAAGCCTCCCTCTTTACCCCCCCCAAGGAAGTATCCATTTCCCTTAAAGTTTTCCTTATGTCTTCAGACCCCATTCACCATGGATTCGTTAACTGAGTTATCATACCTGGAAATTTGATGCTAAAGCTAATAAATGAAAAGAAGAACTATTACATATATGCAAGTGAAAAATTTCTAACTATATCGTGGTTAGAATATTAAAATATGCAGTAAAGATTGCAACGCTTCACAAAGAACATAAACAGTAACAACAACAAAAAAACTTTTGATACCTTCTAATGACTTGTGGCGTACTGAGAGGCACTTTGGCACCGCCATTTTGAATCCAAGGGTGGGCCAATACCTTTTCAGCTGAGATCCTTTGACGGGGATCTTTCTGCAAAAGACGAGAAACAAAGTCCTTCGCATCTTCTGAGACTCCAGACCAGTCCTCAATCGGGAAACTGTAATTCCCTTCCTGGATGGATTCGAAAAGTAAGTCCTGAAATTGATTTGAGGTTCAACCATTTGTTTCGAAGTCGTTTAGGGTATCCCACAAGGAACAATATCTAACAATCTTTGTCAGAATACAATTTCGTGTGGGTTAGCCAAAATTAATACTATTAAATAAACAATATAGAAAGTAACAGGCAACGCTGGTTCTGGTTATACTCGGCTGCGGCAAATGAAAATCCAACATGTTATAAAGCTTAATCATACAGAAGAGCAAGGCCGTATCCAGGGGGAGGGTTTAAACAACCCCTATCCCCCCCCCCCGACGTTTTTGTCCGACTCTTAATAACGGTAACAAAAATGCATATAATTTCTTTGCTGCGTTTTTAAGCTTTTTATATCCATCCCCTCCTCCCTCGACAAAAATCCTGGATATGCCCTTGCAGAAGAGCAACAAATATGAAACATTTCGGGTTTTCTCCTTTTTTCCGTAAAGATTTTAGATACTTTCACCTAGCATAACAACAGATTTCTATGATAAAAAAAGGTACTATGCTAGAACTTTACTAGAACTAAGCTAAATTTTGAGAAATATCAGCCAAATTTCAGCTCACATATCATATATTAAAAATTTCTGAAAGCTCCCTTTGCCTAGCTCAAAGTCGAGGGGGGGGGGCACATTCCACCACGCTTGACAAGCACCACTCGGATTCCTCCACGCTTGACAGGCGCCACTTGGATTCCACCACGCTTGAAAAGCGCCACTTGGATTCCGCCACGCTTGACAAGCGCCACTTAGCTGTACGTGATTTCGAAATTGCGTGACTCCTCAGAGAAAGTTTGCTAGTAAACTGATTATTTTCCCTTACGATGTTGCTCAGACAGGCATATACTAATCTTTTCTATTATTTGAAAAACAATTCGAAAAGATTCAAACCAAAAGATTTTATATCACAAAACATTTTTTTTTTTTTTTTTTACTGATTTTAGAGATTATCAAGTACCTATGACAGGTAAAAAAAAAAATATAAAAAAAGACATACGTTTAAAATTCAATTTACAGTAGATTTTTGTTTCATTTTGTCTACTTTCAGATTGGTTAAATAGTACCTTTTATGTATATTTAAGATTTAAGTTTTTGATTTTTACCATCTTTCTATGTTTTTATTCCTATCAAGTCGGTATTATTTTGTGTTCTCATTATTTGAATTTCTGGGCTTTTTTCTTCATTTCCGCTGAAGACATATCGTTGATTAGGCAGGCGAAATAGCCTTCGATAAACGTTTACTTAGTTATTTTTTTTTAATTTTGTCATGGCTTTTTTGGCTTCAAAAATTTTAAACAATAATTGAATAAACATTTTTTTCCATCCAAACAATTTTCTATAATGACTGTGAAGGTAAAGCTAATTTTTTCATTGATAAAAAATAAAATAAACAAACATGACAGAAAGTAAAAACATTTCTAAAATTAAAGATGATTTGTAACTAAGGGAACTTACTAGAGAAATGGCTAATTTCCAAAATGACTAAATACAACACGCCAGAATATTTCTACGCAGTTATAACTGCGGTTGAAAATTTAATGCGACTAGAGTCAGGTTTCTAGGAATATGTTTTCTAAACTACGTAGGAACCCTGGCTAGCAACATATACTAATTTGCATGGTAGTTTTAGCAGCACTTTTTAAACTTCAACGTGACTGAGGGGCCGCTTAATTTAAAAAATCACCAAGTGGCGCTCGCCACACTTGACGGGAGTGAGTCAAAGACAAACTTGTCAAAGACAAACGTGGATATATTTTTTTTTTTTTTTTAATGACATTGCTAATAACTTGGCGAGTGGTAGCAAACAAATGAATGTGTTAAGTATAACATCACAAGGAAAAAATCAATAAATTAGTAAATAAATTATAGTAAAGAAATAAATAAGAAAGAACAGTTATCAAATGACAAGTATAGTTAAAAAGAAAATAATCAGTTAAACTTTCAAAAATTGAAGAGAAAGCCCACATAAAAAACATTGAGGACTCCTTAATCTGGTTAAAATTTCCATGTAAAAATCTGTCCAAATATGACCATTTAACCTCGGAAAAGTTACGAATATCTGGTTCTTGAGATAATCTTTGTCAAAAACCAACTCTGAGATTTTCCACTGACTACACAGAAAATGTTCTAAAGGGAAATTCTAATGAGTCATAGCATAAAAAGTTTTGATTATGCACTCAGATAACAACTAAGCTCATTCACAATTTCTGAGGTCTTTTAAGGCTGCGATATTAGGTCTTAGATATCTAGTTAGGAGTTTCGCAAAATATATGGAAACACTGGCTAGCAGCATTTCAAATGTTCACATTAAAATACTTGCGGGAGTCCTACATTTCCTTCTAGAATTCTGTAGAGGGAATTTCTAGATAATCAATTAGCAAAAAGTTAAAACTACTCACTTTATCTTTACATACATTTTTATGCTGAAATATTAGCGTTAGGGTATCTAGTTAGGGGTTTTACAGACTATATGAAAACACTGGCTAGCAGAATTTCAAATGTACATATTAAAATACTTGCGGCGTATTTCCCTCCAGAATTCTGTAGAAGGACTTTCTAAATGATCCTTGAGCAAAAAGTCAAACTACACGCTTTAACGTTTTGCAGATATTTTTATGCTTTAATCTTAGGATTAGGGGTACTTACCTATTATCCAGACCCTACTCAAGAATTTTGATCTGTGTGATCTGAGAAAAACCGGTTTGTCTGTCTTGCAGTAGGTTATAATTAGCTTTGTCTCATTGAGAAAAACTACGATGTAAGTAAATTTTAATTAAATATTTAATATATAGAGGTAATTAAGTTAGGATAGGTATTTAACATGAGTTGTGGATGGCCTGCTTTCCATAATTCGTTGTTGTAGTTTCCATAATTTCGTTTCTAAACTATTATATTTTCATCATATTTTGGTATATTTCACTAGGATTAATTTAACTTCACTTATTGGGTGGGGTCAGGATAATACGCAGGTGCCGCACTAGGACATCTAGTTATTCGGAGTTTCATATACTACATGGAAACACTGGCTAGCAGCATTTCAAATGTCCATATTAAAATAGTCGCGGCACAATCCTATATTTCCTTCTAGAATTCTGTAGAGGGAATTTCTAAATAATCAATTGGCAAAAAGTTAAAACTACACACTTTATCTTTACATACAATTTTAATGCTGAAATATTAGCATTAGGATATCTAGTTAGGGCTTTCCCAGACTACTTGGGAATACTATTCTAAACGTCCACATCAAAATACTTACGGCTTATTTTTGTATGGATGTATCTTAAAAACTGTTGCTAATAACCATACTTGTAATAATTCAGCTCATTTAATATTAAAACAGACAAAATAGTAATAAATAATCAACATAATTTAAAATAGAAGCTACACTAACCATCAAACAATTAAGCTAATTAAAAGAAAGAAAAAAAAATAACCCAGACTAAAACCAAAACTCGCAAGTTCAAAGTCACTACAAGAACTGCAGTAATTCAGCGCGCTAACCCACGGTATTTCTAGGTTTAAAAAACGGCCAAAATTCAGTAGTTTTCAACTAAAAATTCTGAATAATTTCAGCTTTTGAGAGACAATTTCAACAGCTAATTCACTCAGAAATAAGGATATTTGCACAACGACTTTTACAATATTCAGTTTATTTTACTCCTGATAGGCATACTTAACTAAGGAAATCCCCCTCCTCCATCCAGGTGCATTTAATTCTCACTCATGTATACTTAACATACTAAGTACACAAATATCTGGCAGAGAGACAAGCTCGTTTTGCACAGATAAAACAAATAAAGTAATAAATAACGAAATATATGGATAATAAATCAAAGAAAGAAGAGAAAAATAGACATAATATTAATTACTCACCACGCCGCAGCAGACATCCTACCCGACGATACGAAAGAAGAAAAAAAAATCTACCAGCAATGGGACAACAAAAGGAATATGAAGATCCGAGAAAGACCCATAAACAAAGAACATTAATAATAATAAATTTATATCCTTTCTCATATCGAAAAAACGCATTTGATAAGAAATGTAAAAATAAAAGCATATGTTTCTTAATCTGGCACTTTTTCAAGTCGCAATCACATGAAACAAAAGGTGATTATTTATTTTTATACCAGACAGGTCTTATTAAGTATTCGTCCTTGAGATAAAGCAAAATTACTGTTTCTAAGAGAAGGAAAGAATCAATAATGCTTGAGCCCCTAGAAGTGCCATATCGTTCAAAATGGATATCCTATGTGCAAAAACTGCATTGTCAGTTGGCAAAAAAAAGCTAAGCAAGAAAAATGAAGCGTTCTCTCGAGTTGCATCAATTATGTTTCCACATTGAGATATATAATGTGTTAATACTTTAGCTCAATAAGATAGCTACGAATTTATATAATACAATTAAATTAAAAGATGTTTAAATATGACTTCCATATTATAAACAGGGGGACCAATTCACGAAAACGTGGGGGAGGGGAGGGAGGATTTTTTCAATTTTGTTCTAATGAAGACACCAGAAGACATATATTTATAAAATCAAGGAGCATTTTTTAAATGGAAATACCAAATTAGATCTTTTTAAAAATCAAGAGAGGAGGATCGCCCCCTGTTCTCCCTAATTGTCACCCCTGAATATAAAAATAATGGGAATTTACGCGCAAGGTTTCTCAGTCGTTAGGATGCATTTCTTATTTAGATAAACAAAACTATGATAATTACATTAAACAAAAATTTTGCAAACAACAAATATTTGTTGATATATACTTTTGTTACTTTTTTCGAGTTGGACGGGATACAGCCTTGATATGGAATACACTTTTTTATTTAGGTGCAAAAAATGAAAAAAATGCAAAAAAAGAAAACGAATCTTTTATGCTATACAGCACAGCCGAATCTATGATCAAGGTTTTTAAAGTACAGTGGACAGCTGAACCTTCAATTTGGAATACAGTAAATCATTTTTTTTTAGGTAGTCTTTGAGATAGGGGTACTGAAACATGTCACGCCAAAAGGTTGCATCTGACACAGAGGCGGTTTTAAAAATTAATTGTTCATCTTTCTGGATATCTATCTGATGCCAAAGGATGGAGGCCAAATGAGCCTTCAAATAAATATAGCAACCCATGAGCCTTCAGATAAATATAGGAAAGGTTGGGGGGGGGGGTGAGAATTAATTGTTCATCTTTCTGGATATCCATCTGACGCCAAAGGATGGGGGCATCTGGGGGTCAGACTTTTAAGGACCAAAGATGGTTCTTTTTGACCATCAATCTGGGGATCAAACGAGTCTTCAAATAAATATAGCCTCCCATGAGCCTTCACATAAATATAGGAAAGGTTAGGGGGGGGGGGGCTAAGAATTAATTGTTCTTCTTTCTGGAAATCCATCTGACGCCAAAGGATGGGGCAAGACTTTTTATGACCAAAGATGGTTCTTTTTGGCCATCAATCTGGGGGCCAAACGAGTCTTCAAATAAATATAGCCTCCCATGAGCCTTCACATAAATATAGGAAAGGTTAGGGGGTAAGAATTAATTGTTCTTCTTTCTGGAAATCCATCTGACGCCAAAGGATGGGAGCAAGAGCTTTTATGACCAAACATGGTTCTTTCTGGCCATCAATCTAGGTGCCAAACGAAAAGCAGGCAATCCACAAATGGGGCGGGAAGAGGTCATAAGGAAGGATTTAAAAGGATTAGAACTTATGGGAAGGGGAATAGATTGAACAGATTTGGATCGAGGTGGAGCATGCGCAGCTTTCTTGGCCTCAGGCGACTTGGTACTACAGTGAGTTGTTAGTAGTAGTAGTATTCAAGCTAGGGGTACTGAATGATGTGTTATGCCAATAATGGCTGATCCCCTATTCCTCCTATAAAGTGAACACACCTCTCCAGAGAGGACCAGTGACAATCCCTAGAGGACTCTCAAGAGCAAAATACATTATTTTCGGAAGAAAAAAGTATTAGATATGTCCTTTGATCTTGGGTAAGCCGATATAAAAATGCGTAACTAGTGTCAACTCAAAAACAGCTTTTAAGAAAATATTCTTTGAAAGCATATAAATTTATTTTTCGAAAATATAGAAAGGCAAACTTGTACACAGCCAAGCACCACAGGGATTGAAACCCCTCAAATTGTCTGAACAACTAAATCCCTTAAAAACTTCGAAATAAATGCTAAAATGGCATAAAGCTCCGAGATACGAGAAACACTTATAAGCATCAAATAATCTGAATGTTCCACCCTCCCTTATAGTTTAAACTAATGGTGTATCCATGATTATTGTTCAGGGAGGGGGTACAAAAAACTTATAAAATGCATTAAAAATTTATTCATATGCATTTCTGTTACGTATTTAGGAGGTCGGTCAAAAAATTCGGGGGGACGGGGGGTGACCCGTTAACCCTGCTCCCCCTAGACAGGGCCAATATTTCAACTGCATACTCTTGAGAAAAAGGAGGTTTGTTCCCGAAAACTGTGGGAAGAGGTTGTAAGGAAGGGTTTATTGCAGTGAGAATTTTTCTAGAGAAATAGGTGAAACGCATTTTTCTGAACTTTCCATATAACTTTCCCAAATTTGTAATTTAATTACTATAAAAAGGTAATGTTCCAGAAAAGAAACGACGGAATATTATATCAAACCTGCTCAGAGAAAGGGGTCATCTGAGAAACTCACCTGACAAGCAACACAAGCTTCTCCTCTATCCCATCCGCACTCCCTGCCACAGCTCCCATAAAAAGGTGGATAGCCAACGAGAAGAATGTAGGCAATAATACCAAGCGACCAGAGATCGCAACTCTTATCGTACACTGACTCGGTATCCGAAACAAACGCATCAACAACTTCGGGTGCCATAAACTCAGCACTGCCCACCTGCAAACCAAATGGTACTGTATCAGAAAAAAACCCACATATTTAAATAGATTGTAAGCACAAGAAGTAATAAAAAAAAAAGAGTGCAAACAACAATCTTCTTTTTTTAGCTTCGAGACCAATAAGCTGATTTAGCGCAAAAGCTACATAACCATTAGAAAACAAAAGCCTTTCACTAGTATCAAGGAGGCACACTTGTGCCTCTATAAATAAAAAAAATAAATAAAAAAAGTTTTTTAAATAAATAAAAAAAGTTTTTTTAAGTGAAAGTAAGGAGTGACATTAAATCTTAAAACGATCAGAAATTATTCCGCATATGAAAGGGACTGTGACCTCCTCAACGCACTCACTCTTTACGCTAAAGTTTTTATTGTTTAAAAAAAGAGTTGTGAGAAAGTCAAACTTTAGCGTAAAGAGCGAGGCGTTGAGGAGAGACAGCCACATCATATACAGATAATTTCTGATCGTTCAGATACAGTGACCGTCATCACTTGTAAAAACTTTTGTTTTATTTACAGGCTGCGAAGCGGGGGTTTGGGGGCGGCAGCCCCGTATATGTGCCTCGTAATCCCTGGTACGTTTTAAGGTTCGACCTTGTAACTCAGCCTCTTTAACTCTTTAGAAAACGTAGTTTTTTTCAAATAATGTTTATATATACCTAGTCGTAATGCGTTTTTTTTTCTTAGGGGCCCGAATCTTGGGAGGAAGGGGTATAAAAATCGGAGTATTTTCATTAGGGAAGGGATTTAACCACAAGAAATATTCATTCAAGTTAGTATCTTCTCTGAGGGGGGGGGGGGTCTTTTGGATCAATTTTTGAGGGGTAGTAAGATTATAGTAAGATCAGTAAGATTATATAATAGAGATTTAAGACACAGATTCAAACATAAAAGGAGCAAACTCGTCTAAAAAGAACAGAATTGGGCATAAGAAAAGTATATTCCCTTTTCTTTTAAAAGTATGATATAGTTTTCTGATGTACACTTCATTATGATTTGTAATGTAGACTATCATTTTGTTGCGGGGTTTCAAAAAAAAGAAAAATTCTAACAATTAAGATTGACAATTTAGAAAGGAGACCCGGTGTGCAAAAAGTATAACTATTTCTCACCCCCCCCCCCAAATACCCAGAGTATCATTTCGTGGAGAAACACAATGCTTATCTGGTAAAAAAAATCAGACAGCAATTCACCCCCCTATCCTTCACTCCAGGAAAGACATGTGTAAACTCAAAAGCATTTTCAACGGAGTGGGAGGTAAATACTGTCACACCCTGTAAGTATGAATAACTTAAAGATGCATATTCCTGCTTAATTTGGTTATCAGTTATTATTGACTTGCTATTAAGTAAGAACATCTTTTTTTTTCACTCAGATAGCCACCCCAAATGGATAATAGAATTACTTGAAAAAAAAAACTGTTATACATGACATTCCTTCCCCTTTTCAAATAAAAATAAAACAGAGTATCTTGCCATTGGAAGTTTGCTTTATCTGCGTACAAAAGTCCATTAGAACTCGCAGTAAAATCTGGCGGGACAAACAAAAACCAGTTAATTCTTGGCAAAACTCTTTTAGACCAAGATACAATCCAGGTCACTTAAAAATAACAATGAGGAAAAGTTGCGAAAGTTTGGGACAGGTGATTTCAAATGCGGACTGGACTTATGATGGTGCATTCCCAGACTACAACAGGAAGTTTATGTGACTTTCATCACATGTTATGCACCAGCAAAACATACTCTAAAACTATGATTTCTATGCTAATACTAGATATGTTCAGCAAATTAAAAACCTTACTTGCGTTTCATACTTTTTTCTAAATTAATATGATAATATGATAAGATATTTATTTCAAAAAGATCACTATCACAAGCCCACAAAGGGCCGAATTCGGACTTCGGAGTCGACAATATAAATGTTTGAACTAAAACTGGCAAAAATGAAACAACAACAACAAAATAGAAAAATCATAATGAACAATCATTTAACAGTCAATAATTAAAACTGTAAAAAGTCAATTAAAAAGTTAAAAAGATAAAAACTGGTCAAACTAAACTTACACAAATACGAATCGGAAAAAGAATTAGAACGGACATAAAAAAAGGAAGGGGGGGGGGGGAATAAGCGAATATAAACAGAAAAAAAAGAGCGAGACATAAATGCATATAAATTAAAAGGGACACTAAGAAAGTGTCAATAATCCAACTACATTATTATTATTATACTAGTATTATTGCTACAGTATTATTATACTAGATAAACCTAACGATGACACAGTGATAAAAGCTAGAGTGGTGGCAGTGGTTAATTATGGTCCTGAAACGTGAATGCTTCGAAAGACGGAGGATTTTGTTAGATGTTTTTCAGAGGAATTGTCTGTCTGCGGATTCTTTACCTTCTGACTGACCCAATTTCGAACAGTAAGCGGTATGAAAAATATGATTCTATGCTATAATGAGAAAAATGTTAAGATGGGGTAGGAAACGTTCTGCGGATGGAGGTTGACAGATTGCCAAAGATGGCTCTTTTCGGACAACCATCTAGGGACAAACGAAAAGCAGGTTATCCCCGAGTGAAGTGGGATCAGGACGTAAGAAAGGATTTAAAGGGGATTGGGACTTCTTAGGAGGCTCTGGACAGGGAAAGTGGGAATGAATTGGGATGGAGGATGGGCGTGCGCCGTGGTGTAGGCCGCAGTCAGCTAGGTGCTGTAGTAGTTGTTAGTAGTAGTAGTAGTGGCCTACAAGATAAGTATATTGATTTAGTCTAGTCTATGACAGACTAAACAACCTTCTAAGGAACTATTACACCTGATGGTTTTCTATATGTCAACATTAAAATATAAATAAATATCTACCTATGTGATTGCCAAAGTTCGTAACTGCCAGTCTCATCTCTGAAAACCATCGTTTGACATTATACAGTGGGTCTATGAGTAGAATATTTTAGCTTTTTTGCCTGTTTCCGACGGAATCTCCTGCTAGCTCTAGTCTAACTATTTAACCATATCTCGGTCGCATTGAACAGAAATTACTTAAAAAGGCACAATTGGACCCTCCCCTTCAATCGAATCTTGGACCTGACCTTTGTCTCCCATGATGGTTAAGTTTTCTAATAAAATCCCCAAGTAAGTGTTACTTGCAGGGACGCAACTTGCTATGGGGCAGAAGGGGGGAGGGCAACTGCTCCCTCCAGATCCAAGTTTGCCCCACCCCAGCTGAAATTTAGTTTCTGTGAAAAATCTTGTCAAAATTAAGATAAGCATGCATAATTGAAGTAGCCAGAGTAACAGGTCAGTTTTCTTTAGCATATCTTTGCCTTTATGGTAAGATATGACTCATTTTCAGTTTTTACTGTCATTTTCATTTGATTTGGGAAAATTGTCTCTAACTTTGCACCCCCCCCCCCCCAG
The DNA here is from genome assembly GCF_049724085.1 of Artemia sp. Qi Xiang Cuo. Lineage (NCBI taxonomy): Eukaryota > Metazoa > Arthropoda > Branchiopoda > Anostraca > Artemiidae > Artemia > Artemia sp. Qi Xiang Cuo. Next base: position 12,163,967 of record NC_142814.1, read on the forward strand.
GATTTTGACGAAATTACGCCATTTGTTATTTGTTGTGGGGCACACTAATAGTTTTACATCGTTACTTTAATGAGGGGGGGGGGCACTTGCAGTGGCGCCAATTGGGAAGAGGACAGGGAGGGGGCATCTGCCCCCTATGTTACGGAAAATTTCTTTTTTTATGTATTCTCATCAAAGATACTATTTTTGTATTTGTATTACAAAGGATAAAAAAAATTCCCCCCCCCCCAATTTTGAATAATACATTTTACTTCCCTCCCCCTCCCCCAAAGTTTCGTGAATAAGCGCCACTGGGTACTTGAAATCAGAATGTGGGTCTCGTACAGGCATGGTACATTCTGCACAACAGAAGAAAGCTGTTATACCCTTGGATGCTTTTTCAAACGAATTTTCTTCCATGCTTTTAAAATTTAAATTAGTTTCCAAGAAAACTCTTGTTGAAAAATTCAGCTAATGAGTCATTCCAAAGGCCTCTTCAAATTATAGCAGAAATCACACGTCTTTCTGTCCCTTTCTTTATTAAATCATAGAGAAAATTAAACGAATTTATTTAGATTTTATTTCAATGCACTCCAGCAAATCATCCCTGACAAGACCTTATTTTAAGTTATTGTAGTTATTGTTTGAAGTATTTGTCCTAGATGCCCTTCTTTCTTCAAGTAATTATTAACGATACCTTTTCAGTTCTTAAAGTAAAATGGTAAATACTTCCCAGAGAAAAAAAACTTACGAAAGTGAGTAACGGAGAACTGTTGTCTTCATAGAACCTCATTCCGGACCCCAGGTCAAAATCACGGAGTTTAACTGGTAGAATTTTCAGGTTCAATTTTAAATTCAAAACGGTAAAAACTGTCCAGAGAGAAAAATAAACTTACCGGGGTGAGTAGTTCAGGGGTGAGTAATGGAGAACTGTTGTCTTCGTGGAACCGTATTCCGGACCCCAGGTCAAAATCACAGAGTTTAACCGGAACTACGCTGTCCGGACGGACGCACAGTATGTTTTCCGGCTTCAGGTCGCGGTGAGCAATACCTAAAAAATAACATTTTAAATTCGATGAATAGATAGGGTTATTTCCTGGAGTTGGCCAGTTCTAATTTTTGTTTTGTCCGGTATCAAGACCTGATATATTTCACGAGTTTTTGTTTAATACTAGATCGGTGATGTAAAGACCATCGTATTCGTGGGAACTGTCGACGAGTTGATTTCTTATCTATTTATTTTCAGGCATAGTTCAGTATGAATATGTCCAGTTTTATTGTTAATTAGTTATTGTCAATTGTTTCCCAAATAACGGGCCATCTAGTCCACTTCCATCTTATCCTTGTATTTGATAATCTTTGTTTTTTCTTTAACAAAATTCTTTTTCAGAGTTAACATTCGTGCGTATTTTTTTCCTTTTTTTGCCTGTCGTCCGATACACTCTACTCCTAGTCAAGCAAGTCAATACTTCGGCCGGTACATCTTGGAGCGCCGAGTGTACCACATAGTTCCACCACGCAGGGAACAATCTTTGCAACGCTTGGGCCAGTCACCTCAAAGCCTAGCACAGTTCACCACCCTTGGCAGTCGCCACCTGGTGTAAGTGATTTCTTAAATATATTCGAGGACCACACTGGCTATACGTGACGTATACAAACTAAGAAAAAAAAACAATACAGTCAAATAACCGAGAAAATGAGGATAATGTCAGTTATTTGATAGAAAAGAAGCGAAAAGGACACAAGCAAATATTTTGGCAAGGGCGTCGACCAACAGGGGCGTACATTTCTATGGGGAACTGCCCCTCCAGACCTCAGTTTACCCCCCAGCTGAAATTTAGTTTCTGGCAAAATCTTGTCAAAACGAAGATAGGCGTACATTATTCAAGTATCCAGAGAAACAGGTCAGTTTTCTTTAGTATATCTTTTGCCTTTATGGTAATATATGGATCAGTATTCAGTTTTTACTGTCATATTCACTTGATTTGGGAAAATTGGCTGAAACTTTGCCCCCCCCCCAAGGATTTTTACAAAATTACGCCACTGTCTGCCGAGGAGTTTTCAAATCATTTCTTCCAATTACTTCATACCATCCCGGGAAGGCAGATAATTTAAACAGAATTTATGTTTAAAATTGAAGTTTAAAATCGAATAATATACTGAACCAATAGCGCACATCTAATTCTAGAGTAAAATTCCAAGCCAATATAAGATCGAAAATATAAATTTAAAACAAAGCCATTTGAAATAAAAAAAGAGCCAAAGAACTACCATTTGTTTAGAAGCTGAAAATGGGTTGCTACTATTTCGAACAACCGTCACAAGCACCAAACGTCATAACATCCAAAAGGAAAATCCGTCAGAATCACCAACCGTCACAACATCAAAAAAAAATTATAAGTTTATATAATAGTTTAGAAACAATTTTCGGCTATATATTTGCACGTCAGGGGGCCGGGGGGTAAAGGATATCATATACTAAATAAGTAGCCTAACCTAGGTACCTTCCCCTCCCCCTAAACCCAAAAAAAACTAAAGTTTTAAAATTTTGCATGTTGTGATGGTTGGTGGTTCTAGCGGATTTTTTTTTGTCGATGTTATGACAGATTTTGTAGACGAAATGACGTTGGTGCTCCTGACGGTTGGATGTTGTGACGCCTTCCCGCTGAAAATACAAGCGACTCTGTGACCTTCTTCGAGTTTTGGAATGTATTTTGAATTTTCTTTGCGACAGAGAAAATAGGTGTGGTCCTCTTTCTTGCCACCCTTAAGGCGCACTCAAAATTTAATTATTACTTATCGCGATCATTTAAAATAAAATATAGACAAATAAATAAATAAATAAATAAAATAAATAAAATAAATAAATAATAAAATAAATTTTTTAAAAGAATACTATAGACATCAAATATCACTATTGTCAACGATCTCGATACGTTTTTTCTTTTTGGGCAGAGTACGCCTTATTTGAGGAGTTTGAAACAAGATGGGGAAATCTAACTACAATTCTTGACAACATTCAGCACACTGGATAGTCTAATTCATATTAGGTTTATTAATCTCAACATAAGTTTACTAACATTACTTAGACATAGAACTGATTTTGGCCAATTTATTTAAAATCATATCCTTACCCAACCACAAAAATCCTAATCTTTTGAATTATCTGTAAAATGGTTCGTTTCAATTTATACTTCGAATTTCTACCTTCCGTTTGAAAATAATATTGCCATATGAGCGTATGCAGGTATCATTTCGTGAGGCAGGGTAGTCCAAAAAGCAGCAAAAATGGGCGAATCATTCAAGTGAAAATGAGCTGACGTCTTAGGAGGGGGGATTTGAAATTTTAAATAAAATGTCTAATCAAACAGTTCGTGGTAACCAACTGTAAGTAAGGAGCGACCCGGCTAAATTGTAACCGAAAATCTAAAAAACTGGATTTTGATACCAATAGATACATCAAAAGAATCAGATTTTAATTCTGATTTCAAATATATAAGTTTCATTAAGTTTAGTCTAACCCATCAAAAGTTACGTGCCTGAGAAAATTTGGCTGATTTTCGAAAAAAGGGGGAAAGACCCCTAAAAGTTATAGAACCTTAATGAAAATCACACCATCATATTCAGCGTATCAGAGAACCCTACTGTAGAGGTTTCAAGCTCCTATCTACAAAAATGTGGAATTTTCCATTTTTTGCCAGAAGAAAGATCACGGATGCGTGTTTATTTGTTTATTTGTTTGTTTTTTTTTTTTTTTTTTTTTCCCAGGGGTGATCGTATCGACCCAGTGGTCCTAGAATATCGTGGGAGGGCTCATTGGAACTGAAATTAAAAGTTCTAGTGCCCTTTTTAAGTGACCAAAAAATGGAGGGTAACTAGGACCCCTCCCACGCTCATTTTTTTCCCAAAGTGACCAGATCAAAATTTTGAGATAGCCATTTTGTTCAGCATGGTCGAAAATATGATAAAAATTTCTTTTAGAATGACTTGATCCCCCAAAGTCCCCAGGAGGAGGGCTGGAAGTTATGAACTTTACTCAATGTTAACATATAGTATTGGTTATTGGGAAGTATACAGACTTTTTCAGAGGAGATTTTTTCTGGTAGGTGGGGGAAGGAGAGGGTGGGAGGCTCTATGGAAGGATCTGTCCATGACGGAAGTTTTCCTGGGGGACGGGACAGGGCGATGAAGGGGGCGCCGGATTTCCCAGCATTATTAAAGAAAAAGATCAGGAATTAAATAAAAAAAACAAGTTTTTCAACTGATCAACTGATTGTGATTAAGCGGTCATTTTTCAAGAACTGGAAAAAATTCGAACATAGTTTAAAGATCAGGGTATTGACTAGGGGGCGAACCCTCTAATATACGTGTTAAAAATTTATGAATATAGAAGTTCGTTACGTAAGTTAATTCTAAGTTACGTATATTTATTACTAATAAAAACGTTCGTAAATAAAATTAAACAAGTTTCGTGAAAGCCATTTAACCAAATATAATATGCAAATTTTGTTTTAATTATTCATGTACGGTGAGCCAAAATCAAAACCTGCATTAATTCAAAAACGTTCAAAAATTAAATAAAAAAAACAAGTTTTTTTAACTGAAAGTAAGGAACGACGTTAAAACTTAAAACGAACAGAAATTATTCCGTATATGAAGGGGGCTGTCCCCTCCTCAACGCCTCGCTCTTTACGCTAAAGTTTGACTTTCTCACAACTCTATTTTTTTAAACAATAAAAAAACTTTAGCGTAAAGAGCGAGGCGTTGAGGAGGGGACAGCCCCCTTCATATACGGAATAATTTCTGTTCGTTTTAAGTTTTAACGTCGTTCCTTACTTTCAGTTAAAAAAACTTGTTTTTTTTATTTATCAGTAAAAGAATGAGAAGCAGTTCCCTAGATGAACCCTCTGCTCCCACATCCCGCGTGCTATGTCTTATGAACTCGGTTCAATTTTCCTCAGTTAACTTACAAAAAAGAAGAAAACAGCCCAGACTGCTTAAAAAACCACAAATCAAATAAAAAAGTGTGCCAAAAAAGTAAACGAGATCACCACTATCTGTATTTATAGGATTATCATAAATTGTTGTCTCAGTAAAATTGTCAGCTAACAATTTTGTTACAATACCTAAATCCGGGGTTTACGTCTCGGGGGAGGGATCAGGTAACTCAAATAAAATATCTGATCTCCAAAAGGATAAAGAATTCCCTAGTTTATCCCTTTGCTCCCCCTTCCCCCGTACTATTTTATTTAGACGGTGGACGAAAAATTTTTCGTCCACCTCAGGCTGTCTCTTTTATTATTATTATTATTAACTAAAATATGATAAAATATATACAGAAAAACGAGAATACGACTATTTATATGAGTAGGATGAAGCTTTTCCCTTTAGTAAAGGGATAGGACACAAACAATATTTTGAGTGTGGGGTAAGGTTATCTTTAAACATACCAGAGACGGACAGCAGATTAGACAGTAGCGTTACCTAGCAGTAATTTTTTTTATTCTTTTCTCATCCTACCAATGGGTGTCTCCAATCCCAAATTACGAGACAAAATGAAATTGGTACAAATATAGAGGCACTAAATATTCCCTAAATTTGCAGGATTATGAGAAAATAGCGCTTTACTGAAAACACAAAACAAAAACAGAATTTATGGTACGGTAGAAACACAGCGCGCTTTGGAATGTTTGAATATAGCAACTCAGTAAAATATTTACTCCTTTTTAATCTGAGCTATGGCTGCAATCTCAAATCAATAAACAGCCCAAAATGAAATCACCTATCGGTTCATATATAGAGGCACTGAATCCGCTACTACTACTTAAAGATCCCGCCAGTCCTCCAAGGTCGTTTTGCGGCCACAATGATCTTGGCTGGCTTCAGGATAGCGATAAGCCGCTCGTGTCTGTTCCACATACACTGGATCTATAGCTATACAACTGTCATAGTAAGGGGGGGCGGGATAGACCCCACCGCAAAATAAAAAAAAACTTTACTGAGGATATAATGGTGGAAAAATAAAGACTTTTCAATGGTTAGACTCCCCCTCCATAGAAAAATAAGTAGAACCCTCAGAAAAATTGGATCTTCGCCAAGCATGTTATCCCCGACTTAGGCCCGCTGAAACATACTTTCGGAATGCAATTTTCGAAATGTGTTTTTTTCACAATTCCTCTGTTTCCCCGAAAATATTCTAAAAGAGCTACACTGTAAGAAAAAGCCAACAAATTAAAAAACTTTTTTTTTGGTATTTTCATTGGAAAAAAAATACTTTTCGGTATTTTTATTGGGGAAAAAAATCCCCCCAGATCTTGGAAAATTAGCATCTTGCCCTTCCCCCGAACCCACACTTTCGTGTTTCGGCACTACTGAAGCATATTATGAACATATAATCGTTCCATTCTGAAAAAGGCAGTTTTATTAGGTTTTCGAAATTTAATGGGAAAGGGAAGATCTGAAAGGGAGAAATTTAAAGGGATGGGGAAGTGTTGACGGGGGAGGGGGGTACTATTCGGTGCCGCTGATTTTTAGCAGTCTGATTTCCTTGAAATTAATTGATACCGTGTAATCACAAATTTGACTTCATTTGATTAGTAACCAATAGTTGGATTTCAGCTACTTTGCGCGCGTGAATTATTTTAAACATGAATCTCTTTTCATCCAAGAATTGGATTCTGGTGACTATGGTTACCAGAATCTAATAAGTCCATATATAGTTTATGTTTTAATAGTTATGGCTTCGCATAATAGTAAAAAATTAAGAGGGTATGTGCTTCCTGAATTTTTTTGCCCCCCCCCTTCTCCCCTACAGATATCAAAAGTATATTTTTGGGGGTACTTTAATTAAAAATTGCCTTTTTGGTATTTTCATTGAAGAAATAAAGCTCATCTCCCTCTGCCTCCTCCCCCCTAAACCATATCTGATAAATAGAAACAATAAAAAAGAAAATAAAGACAAACAATAATGATAGTTAGTCAATGATGAGAAATGTGGGTAGTCTTGCATTATATGGGCCTGTCACAAAATAGACAATGGAAACCAGTCACGAAATAGACCGAGACGCGTGATGAAAAACAGGTCTACGCTGCCTTGTGGGATATAAACAAAGGGTTTCTCACTCCAGGAACTATATATAAACAGTTGTTTTTGGGGTTTAGGTGGGGGGAGGTACCTAGGTTAGGTTAGGTTACGTATTTAATATAAAGTTTGCTTTGCCCAATACCCCCCACCCCCTAGTGTGCAAATATATAGCCCAAATTTGTTTCTAAACTATTTTATATTAATCTTATTTTATTTTATTTCATTAGCATTAACCAAAAGTGACCTTTTAGAGAGACCCATAAAAGCAAGAGTACCGAAATGTATTTTTATCTGTAGGCTAAAAAGATAGAAGTATATAAAAGTTAATACCTTTTTTATGTAAAAAGGCGAGAGATGAAGCCAAATCTCTAATAACCAACGAGGCTTCATGTTCAGTAAAATGAACTCTTCTTTGGATATGGCGCAAAAGCGGGCCACCCACAACCTTCTCAAACACCAAATAAAATCTGTCATCTTCTTCAAAGAATTCAATGAGCTGGATAATATTGGGATGACCATGGCAGTGGTGAAGTGTTTCAACTTCTTTGAAAACCCGCGATCGACTATGACCAGGTACTTTTAAAATTATCTAAAACAAACCAAGAGAAATTTTATTCATTTTTTACATATCCCATCTTCATATCCTAAAGTACACACAGATGACACATGCAGGGGAGGGAGGTCGTCAGGTCTTTACCCCACCCCCCTCGAGGTCTTGAGATATTTCTACATAATTCACCTATGTTTTGCATTTTATTTTAATGCGTGCCAGGGAATACAATCCTATAGATATTTAATTTATCTAATCTATTTGAATTTGATTATTGTGTTCTATTTTTCTCCAACTTTCTTCCTCTAAGTAAGCGATTCATATGTCTTCTCCCTAATTTACAGGCTAATGAGTCTTTGTGGGGGGGGGGAGGGGGTAATCTAGTGTAATTATTGAACTTGTATTTCGTTATAATAATTTTATCTTATCTACGTACGATTCTAGGGAGAAGTCTTATGGAATAGTCACTCGAACTTTCCTAGTCTTCAGGAATACTTTACCCCATCCCCCTCTCCCAAAAAAATTTCGAGCGAAATTTTAACAAATTTTTTATTTCTTAGCAGAATTTTTCATTTATTTAATTTTTGACTTTTCTTACTTCAGCTTCGGCAAGATTATTAATTATCACATTCCAATTGATTGCTTCTAATTCTTTAATTCGGTCTACTTACTTTTTGCTTAAAATTTAGCTAAAAATTGCTTAAATTCTATCTTCTTACTTTTATTTTCAAGGAGAGGAGATGAAGATATTCACTAAAATGAAAACTTCGGATTCAATTCGCTTATAATTACTGCCAATTGTGCCCTCTCTTTTATTTTAGTAAATATAAAATTTCTAAAATTACAAAACAACTTTTACCGTTAAGTTATTTCTTTGAAATTTTGCGCCCCTAAAGTTTCTGCACCCGGGGAAAGTATCTCCTCCCTAAAACCGACTTTGACTAAATAGAACCAATAAAACAAAAATAGACACAAACAATAATTATAAATAAATATTGACAGAGAACCAAGTTTGACTTCTTGTTTAAAAAATTGCTCAGTACGTTTTTTGTTTTGTTTTTTAGAAGAAAGTTTCATACCAAGTTTTATGATACATACCAAAGTTTATGATTCCTACTATATGGACTGTATCCAGGATTTTCGTTCGAGGGGGGGGGGGTACAGAAAAACTGTTAAAACATCAAAAATGTGTTTTAAGTATTTTTATTATTTTTTACGAGTCGGACAAACATTTCGTGGAGGGGGGTCAAACCCTCCAGACCCTCCCTTAATACGGCCTTGCCTACCATATATGATATTTTGCGACAATCTTACAGCTGTAATTTGTACCAAAAGGACAAGATATCATTGAATTCACTAGTTTCAGATCTACTACGCTTTTCCTACAGAATGACCAGAACTTTCTTAAATATTACAAAATGTTCCTATTTTTATATATGCCTTTCCAATGTATTATTCAATCAGAAAAAAAGCCGAGCAAATTTCAAAAATCTAGTTTGGCATGAAGCTCGAATCTCAGAAATAGAATTATAGCAAAACTGTAATCTTATGCAGAAATAATAAAGCCACAGGACTGCCGAAAAATAACTAACCAAAAGCTTGCAGCATATGGTAAAAAATACCTAAGTATTCTATAGACGCCACCTACTACTCCCACTCAAGTTTCGTCATTTTTTTCAAAATGACGTCATTTTTTTCAAAAAACCCTTAGATGATTTTACGATCAATTCGACTTTTCACTTGACAAGTATCTCCGATCAACTCCATCAAAAACAGTAAAGAAATAGCTGAATTATCAAAAAAAGAAAATAAATTAATAAGCCTCTTGATTTGAGGCAGGAATGAATAATCTGACGAGAAGCGGCCTGTCTCTTAGTTTAAGAAATGTCCAAATTCAAGCAGTGTCAGCTTGCGATTGCCAATTTCAAGGGCTTTCCGTTTTGGCCCGTGCGAATTATTCAAGTAAAAAAGGATAAAAAGGGGATTTATAACCGTCATAATTTCGGGATATCGGAAACAGGAAGGTAAAGGCCAGTAAACATTCACCGCAAATACCCACTTACTTTGCGTTTGTAGTGGATAAAGAATCGACATTCAAATTTTAAGCTTAGGAGGGTAGAATTTAGTACCATTGTTTTCACCGAGTCTGCAAAGTTGTTTTTTTCTCTAACAGTAGTCATTGCACGATTCAAGCAAAGCTCGAACGCAATAGCTGCAATATAAAATTTAGAAGTACAAATTTTAAAATATAAAAATATTTTATATTTTAATTTATATTTAATATAATTTATACATTTTATATATTTAATTTATACTTAAATATTTATGTATTTTAAATTTGTAAATTATAAATGTGTTTATTTATAATAAAATTAAATTTCATGAAAATGTGCTACATAATATTTTAGTACGATATGTCACCTGTTTTATTACTACTAAATATTTTATATTTCGACAGCAAGTCAACATTAAAACATATTGATCAGACAATTAACATCTGGAATCATTTTTTATTTCTTCAGTAAAAATGTGGTGAATCATAGCTATTGACTTACAATTGCAGAATAGAATATAAAGACAAATTGGCATTGTGACTAAACTTATGTTTAAGAATTGTGTTTAACAGGCACCGCTGTACAACGCATTAAAGAAAAAAAGCAGTTTTTTTTGTTGATAATACCTCCATAACTACGCAAAACTAATATTCGATATCAGCAGTTTATATGCAAACACTCAAATTGCGTTTAAATTATTTTTTCCCTGATAATTTAGAGGAGCAAATGCAGATTAATTGCATAAGAATAAAAACAATGATGGTGCAATACAGTAATAAATTAGGGGGGCTGGGCTATGGAGTCGATTATAAGTTATAACCGACTCTGACTCCAACTCCAGATATTTTCAATTTGCCGACTCCATGAAATGCATTTAGCAAAAATTTATTAAAACTCCGACTCCACAGCCCTGTTTTAAAGCTTCATTTGACTAGATTTTACAAGTTATAGCCAACTTCGACTCTAGACATTTTCGATATACCGACTCCATTCGGCAAACATTACTGAGACTCCGACTCCACAGTCCTAGAACTTTCCACCCACTTTCCGCCATCTAGTGTATATATTAAAACACCAAGTGTCCTGCATAATCTCATCACGTCACGGGGCACATTATATCAAAACGCCAAGGGGTACATTTCCCGCCATGCTTGCCACGCGCCACCTCGTGTATAGGATTTCTGAAAGTAGGTGCCCCCTCCATAATAACAAGTTAAAATAAACTGACTAGATAATAAACTTGAAAAGCCATGAAACAACAGAAGAGCCTAACCTTAGTGTCATCAAAGACCCACAAAGGCCTAACCCTTAGGGTGAATTCCAAGATAGGACCCCATTTCGTAAGCACAGATATAATGAGGTAAGAGGTGATAGTCCCTGTTGTTCAGTTTATTTATTTATCAACAAATTTAGTACAAAAAAAAATCTAAAACATACTCTCTTTCATAAGGCTCTATCGCCAGGAAAAAAACAGGGGAGGGGAGAAACAAATACAACAAAAAAATGCTTTCAACATGATACATTAACAAAAAAAAAACGAACAATCATCCACTTCAGTAATCCTCAAAAGTCACAACCTACTAGGATTATTTCCTATGGAGAATCCACTAGGAAGGGAATTGTAAAATGCATATTTGAAACCAAGCCATGAGAGAAGGAATCTACCCACATATTTGGTTATTTCGGTAACTCCCAGCCAACCACTCGCTCTTCTGCTGCGAAAACAATCGAATTCCGGGTTCTTTAATTTTTCAATACATGGATGCTTGGTGGCTTGGTGCTGCAGTGAGTTGTGAGTGTAGTAGTAGTAGTTTACAATTTTTGCCTCGATTGCCTCATCAATATACTATCCACATATATACAATGAACATGATTCAGGATTGTCAATTTGGAAGATCTTATATACAACCGAACTGTCAATGAATAAAGGCGCAGAAAAAACTCGTTGCTACCTTAAGTTATTACCAAGTTGAGTGCCCTACCCGACAATAGGAATATCTTGTTTAACCACACCAGTAACGGAAGTAGAGACATTAATAAAAAAACTAGTTTACCAAGTTTTTTTTAGAAACTAGAGGGAGCTCCACTCCTTCAGACAGTAACAGGGATCCAAAGTAGGCTCACATCTCATTTAGGTCGATAAGAACTCATACTTCTAAGCCGCACTGCTATAAAAACTATGAACTATAGGGCTAAGGACTAAAAGGGCTAAAACTATAAGGGCTCAAATTTTCATAAGACAGAAGTAAAAGTAAGATCCGAAAAATATGAAAAAAAAAGATATCTTAGTACTACCTATGTGGATCATCAGTTCAAAATGAAAAAACGAAAAAAAAAACCTTAGAACCTAGATTACTTATATTCTCAAATTAATTAAGTTCTATCGATTCGTTCAATCCGTTTGGTCACATTTTATTTGGTTCTCAAGATATTAAGGAATTAGGGTTGTTTTGCAAAATGTGTGTATTCCCTTTCATATTCACAGAAACTCTTGGGATGGTGCTTTTAATATCAAAAATATTTTTGTTCTCTTAGCTTAAAAAGGGAAAAAAGAGAAAAACACGCTTTTCCGGTATATAAGCTCTTTGTGAAATTTACGCTATTCAACACAACTCTTTGTGGGGCCACCAAAGTAGGTAGTTTAAAAGATATGCGGATGGGATTTGTTTTCGAAGAAAACAATTGGTAGGACTGTCTGTTATAGCATCCAATTTTTCTCAAATGGGACTTATTAAAATTGTGTGTACGATATTTTTTCATAGTCAATATTTGTGATACAATACGTCAATACTGTTTACCGTCATTTCATCGAGGCTTGTAATTTTAAATCGTGACCGTCGAATGATAATTTTGGGAGGTAATTTCACACTTATCTACTCTATCGATTTACCCCCACCTCCCTCCCACAATTATTACCTACAAACACTTTTCTATTAAAATTTTCTCACCGAATGACTCGTTTATCAGAAAATAAAATTCAGTAACCAACTTGGCTTTTAAAAATAGAAATAAAAAAGAGAATTATTAAAACAAGTACATACTTTGACTGCATACTCAATATCTGTCCAGATGTTGACACAAGTTTGCACGGAGGCGTATGCTCCTTCCCCAAGAAATTCTCCAGTGAGTCTATATAGATCTTAAAATAAAAATAAATCATCAAATCAGTTTTAATCCGACAAGTAAACTTAAGTTACACATTGATTGATCAGCAACAACATAATGGTAGCCTTTCAGAGGCAAAACCGACCAAGTTGAGTAATTTTTTTACATTTCTATGGGGCATGAAGGAAGACAGATTGACAAATATCATCCTTGTCGTCCAATCGTCTAGAGCCGTGATTTCCAATTAGGGTGCAGGCCCACCAAGGGGGTGCATAGCAATATTTTGGTGGGTCATAGACTGGACTCGCATCTTTTGGTTGACTATATTTTAGAGTGTCAATTAAATTTTTTTTTTAAGTGAATGACGTCAGACTTTTTGTCTGCATTTAAAGGACTAAAAAAGATACGTGATAGTATTGTAATAGCGTCATGCATTGTAGGCTATAAAAGGTGTTTTGTAAACACAATATTTTTATATTTTAAATTTTGTAAACACAAAATTTAAAAAGTTAATGACTTTTAAGCTTCCTTCAGATGAATACCCGTAAAATTTTCAATAACAATATTTAAATATCCAGGGGGGGGGGAATCAGGATTTTAGAAATGACTAGGTGGGAGGCATGGCCCGAATTCGGTTGGCAACACATTGGTCTAGAGCCAAACGAACAGCAGGTTTGTCCCTGAATGGGGTGGGAGGATGTCATGAGAAGCGATTTAAGGGAAATATGAACTTTTTAGGAGGGTGTAAACAGGGAGGTTTCGAATATATTGGGGTGGATGAGGAGCGTGCATAGCTGTATTGGCCTCAGGCGGCTTGATGCTGCAGTGAGTTGCTAGTAGTAGTAGTAGTTTAGAAATAAAACAAGTTATTGAATCAGCTTCACACAATAATAAGAGGAGCGTGCATAGCTGTTTTGGCCTCAGGCGGCTTGATGCTGCAGTGAGTTGCTAGTAGTAGTAGTAGTTTAGAGATAAAACAAGTTATTGAATCAGCTTCACACAATAATAAGATTATTCCACGAAATAAAATATTGGGCCAAATACCAAATTCGACACCATTTCGCATTTGTGTGTGTGCGTGGGGGGGGGGGATTTCCGCGAGGACTATTTCCCACGGTTGGGGGGAATACGTCTAGTCCTTTGATCGACATTGAACATTACGATAAAGACTACACTACCTTCGAATTACAAAAAAAAAACAATATAAAAAAAAACAGTAATAGGTAACACAATAGCGAATTTATCTTTGACAGTGAAATTTGCTTAAACCTAAAATGAATGTTTTCCTTAAATAAATACATTTTATTCGTCTCGCATGCACAGGTTGGTTTTGAGAACAGCTACGTGTGGCCCCCTCCATGCCCACAGTTGAGTTTTCAACATGACTTATGTTGCGATCCGCTTTCCAGCCCTTCCACCAACACCTCCGAAGAGATCCATCCAATAATCTTAGTTTTATTTTCGTCATCTTATCAGAAAATTCCGATTTGGGTTTGAAAGGTAACTTATTTATGTATTAAATTGCTTAAACCTTATATGAATATATAAATAAAACAAGACTTGATGCTACGTATACTGCGAAGCAATAATGGTTCATTCTAAGTTTCAACTTCGCCTTTTACTTTCATTGGAATAACTTTGTCTTTTTATATAAATTAATCACATTCAAAAATGAAGACTTCGGGCTTGATATTAGACATGAATTAAACCATAAACCGTCATTTGAATGCGACAGTAAGAGTAGCTTCAAGTAGAGTAGAACTTGGCTACGAGCTAGCATCGATAACAAGTTGAACGGAACGCAACAAGCATAATTATTGAATACCCGACACCATTTCTGGCAGCTTTATCGCAGACACGCTTTGCATACTCAACGCCGAAATCTTGTCTTCAATAACAGCATACAAGACAACATGAAAGTAAAGATGTAGAGACAAGTAATTTTGGCAATATTAAAAAAAAAATAAAGGAATCTCAGGCAAATATTGAGGAGGGAAGGGTGAACACGAGCATAGAAATTGATTTTGAAGGGAATACGGCCTTTTGAGAGAGAGGGGGAGTGGTTAAAAAACACAAAAGTAGTCGGAGTATAAGATATATAGAAAAAATTGCAAGTATTTAAATTCCGGGTGTGCTTGCATTCGTAGATACAAACAGAGAAACACTTGAGAGGGAGGAAAGCAAACACAAATATCGTTATCTATTTGGAATGAGTGCGACCTTTTGGGGATTGGTCAAATTTAAAAAAAAAAAAAAAAAAAAAAAGCCGAAGCACATACATATACAGTAAAAATTGCTAGTATCGAAACTCCAGGGGCATGGACCCACATTCCCCTTAATACTTACCTGAATAAAGGTGTGATATGACTCCACGGTACTTATGTATTATAACAAACACAGTCGAGAAGTTTGCTGAGTATAAGATCTGAGAAAACTGCACAGCCACTAAGGCAGATGACGGGTGACAGAATTATTTGGACTTGTATAATTTAGAATATATATATATATATATAATAATATTCGATATATATATAATTTTATATATATATATATATATATATATATATATATATATATATATATATATATATATATATATATATATATATATATATATATATATATATATATATATATATATATATATATATATATATATATATATATATATATATATATATAATTTTCGATATATATTATTATATAAACTAAAGTAATATATTTCGTACTTATGTATTATACGAGAAACACTCGAGAATTGAAGTTTAGTTAATGCTAATGAAATAAAATAAAATGATGAAAATATTGACACCAGGCCACAGACGACAATTCGTTAACCCAGATATAAATGAAACGAATTACAGTAACAAATGGTATTTTACTGTTTGAAAACCACGTATTGACACGCAAATTGACGTTTTTCAAACATGGCTTAGTTTTACACTTCCAAAGATGTTACTTCTTGTAAGAGTACAAAGTCATGGTGTGTCCATTGCCTCACTGCGGTGGCGGATTCAGGGGGCGAGGGGGTGCCCCCACTTAATGTAGTCTAAAGTAGTGTAATTTATTTAATTAACTCAAGTGTGCGTTAATTAAACTTGATCCTAACGCAAGTTTATCGGATCAACCTATTTTGCGCCCCTCCTAAATTTTTTTTACCGGATCAATCTATTTTGCGCCCCCCCCTAAAAATCCTGGATCCGCCCCTGGCTCACTGTTTTGTTTTGGCCAACAACCCCTTATCCTGGAAAAGTATAAATGCCTGTTTTTCAGTCCTTCCCAGATCCCGACTCTTAATTTGAATATCCATGGTGAGACACTATATTCTATCACTATATATTATAAACCACAGTTCATATAATTATCCAGTATGATCATTCCCCATCTCACCCATTATAAAAACCCAGACCGGGGTGCGAGTGCTCCAGAGAACGTAGAAACATAAGCGGCGTCAGATCTTTTCACGGGTAGACAAGTCAGACGCGAAACAATCGGAAACAAGTGGAAACCCGCTATTACAAATAATGCACTTTACGCGAAACAATCGGAAACAAGTGGAAACCCGCTATTAATAACTGCACGAAGAAGTGGGAGGAGCTTTTTGTTCGCACCGAGAACGAAGACCAGAAATGATCTGCGATAAGATTACTGGATAATTATATGAACTGTGTTATAAACTAACCGATTATTGTCCTATATGATCTTCACGATCCAAATTCTCGAGTGTTTATCTGATCTTCGCACTTCAAATTCTCAAGTGTTTCTCATATAATACATAATTACCCTATATTTTCGTTACGATTAACTTAACTTCACTTCTTGAGTGTGTTTGGAATAATACATAAGTACCGATTCACTCCAGTGTCGGCCTGATATTTCAAAATCAAGGATTTAGAGGACTAAATATTTCAATTTTGCTTTAGCTCACATTCCACATTACTCCAAGGGAGTCTTGGGTGATGTTTTAGGGGAAGTAGATATAATCTCTAAAACAGCAACTTCTCTTTATCAAGATCTATTGCTTAGAGACAGAAGTGGCTTTAACCATTCTCTGACGGGGGGAGGGGGGGGGGGTCTACCGACATGTACAAAAGAGATAGTCTGGTTCTCCCTTTCGGATCTCAATGAGTTTAACCATTGTTCGTTTTTTTTTTCAGCTTACTCTCCCCTCTATCAACGATTGTTCCTATGATTTTCAATTCACTCCCCCTCGTCTTCCATGTAAATGCCTGCGGATGTGGGTGATCTTAAAAAGGAATTTCTTGCGTTGTTAGAATCTCAATTGACAAAAACACATTTTACAAAGGACATTTTTTCACATTGCATGCTGTGATGGATCAATATCAATGGATATTGTCATAACATGTCATCAAAATAGGTCAATACATCAAAAATCAAAGAAACTTGCTATAACATTTTTTTTTTTTTTGAATGTGTAAAACTCCTACATTCTAACTGTGCTGAGTTTCTTAAGTTTACTTGGTGTTGCCAGAAACAAATAAGTGGCAGAGAGTGTGCAACCCCTCATACTCTCTAATAAGTGCTAACCCCTCATACTGTGCAACCCTGTGCAACCTGTGCAACCCCTGTGCAACTGTGCAACCCCTCATACTCTCTAATAAGTGCAAAATTTTAAACATGGATGGGTCACTTCCGCTGGCGCCAATTCACAACAATTTAGGGGGGTGGGGACAAATTTTATTTTTTAGAATAAAAAAAGGGATTTTTCAAAGAAAATACCCCCCAAAAAAGGTATCTTTTAAAATAGAGGAAACGGGAAAATCTGGAGTGCCAAATACCCCCTGGACCTCCAATTGAGGCAACTGGTCAAACCCTACCTTTCAGCCATTCATTCCTACTGCATTGTTCCTATCCTTCTAAAAAGAATAAGAATAAGAAGAAAAAGAGTAAGAAGCAATAATATGAGTAAGAAAAATAAAAGAGTAAGAAAAATAAGAAAAAGAATAAGAAGCAAGCACGTGATAAAGTTTGATCGAAAATGAAAGTAAAAGTCAAAAGAAGAACAGCAAAGTCGTTTAACTGTCAAACCAAAACCGAAACGTTATAGGCAAAACAGGAACACGTGTTGGGAGTTTTGGTAAAATTCAAGACGAAAGGCTTTTTCTAGCTTGGAAAATACTTGCAATAGGATGAGAAAATTTCAGAAACGAAATCAAAGCCTAAATTAAACCCCGGAAAGGCGTTTTCAAGCTCCTAGCTCTCCATCACAGTCGAGAGAATATTCAGTATCGGCAAAGGCTATACTCTCCGTAAAAAAAGTGAAACACATTTAAAGCCACACAAGATTCATACTCCTCCTTCGCGCATGCGCGATTCTGATGTACACATCACGGTATGCCTAATGGAAAAACCTGTTTTTTGCCAGGCAGCAACTGAACTAAGCTTGTGACGTATTTGCTCAGACCCTATACACGTGGCGTGGTATGAACTGTGTATCATTTGGAAACAGAAGACGCTGAAGTATACAGTGCTTTCCACCCACCCTGTTACTAATAACTAAAAAAGTAAATAGAATACACGTTTATACAAGCCCCAACTAGGGAAAAAATGGTGTGTTTCCATAATTTTGTTAGTAGGATTTAATGCCGTATTATATTCTTGTTCGAATCTGACAATCTCCAATTCTTTAAAAACTTATAAATCAGGATTTAGCAAAGTTGCTTGGCTCAAAACACTTGTTAGGTCTCATGGGTCCTATAGATCTATTTTTGAAGGTTTCATGTTTATAGCCCAGAGTTTTTACAAGCGCATCGGAGGTCAGCACCCTTTGGAGGTGCAAGGGGTGGAGTTAAATACTTAAAATTACCTTCCTGAGGCACAAGCTGTGGAAAACTCCCAAATATTTTTTTGATCTAACTCAACTACATTCCAAGATAGCAAAAAGCTACGCATCTACAATTTTACCACAGTTTTGGTTTTAGTCATTAGTCATTAGCACTAGCGCAATTCTATTGAACTTAACTCGAAACAAATAATTAATATTTCGTTGTTAAAACTGGACTTCAACTCCCCCCCTTCAAGAAAGAACGTGTCAGCATATAAAATGCTCAATCAATGTATGTTGGAGCATAGGACGAAATAAAAAAAAAATCTCAATTACAACTTTAAATAGCAATTTTTATCGGACAATAAATGCAAGTCTCAATAATGTAACTTGGTAATTCAGAGACGGACCAATAGCTACGTCGTAAATATCAACAAGGACAGACAATGTTTATTTTTTTTGTATAGTAAAACCGGTTTAAGGAATTGAATTCAACAGGCATCCGCGAGGGGATCATGAATCCAGTATACTGAAAAACGCACTACTGTCAATATTGAACCATCAATAAATAATAATAACGGATTAGAAAAAGACAGTATACCAACTTTTAACTTGTGTGATGAATTGTAAAACTGTTAATATTCATACGCATTTTGTTTTTTCTGAAAAACAGGAACTATTTTATCATAAATGAATTGGTTCTATCCCACTTTCTAGGGCTAATATGTGAGAAAGGTTGAGATAGCTAGTACATTCAGGGTTACCACCACTGGTGATTTATCACCAGATCTGGTGATTTTCTACAAAAGTGGTTGACATTCCACGTGTGATTAGTTTCCACTGTCTTACTGAGGTGAAATAATCAGTGACTTTCATATTTTATGTCTTGTTTTTTTTTTCGTTATTCTACAAATGGCGTTATTTTGAGCTTTTCTGTATCCTTTTAGCTTGGCAATCGGCTTCCCTGTAGTTACAAATTTGGATTTATAATTACATACGTGTATTTTATCATGTGGGCCATGTGTGCTATAAACGGAAAGAGGCTCAGAAATGAAAAAAAAAATATCAGGTAAAGAAAGCATAGTCCCACATGAACATAGATTCAGCAGCCTAGTATAGGTTTTTTTCCAAGGGACTTAACCGTCTCAGGGAAAGGGAAGAAAAGATACTAGGCTTTGAGCGCAACATATATTTTGTTTTTTTAGTGTCTTGAACACGCTAAACAGAGAAATTGTCGTAATTTTTGTTTGGTTCTTTAGGCTTTTGTCAAACCTACTTGTCTATGACACATACAGAAAAGTGCATAACCCTTACCAGGACTCAGATTAGGCTCAGCCTAAGTAGGTTTCTGATGGGAGTTTGCTCAAAAATTAATCTTTAGCATTAAGGTAAATGGACTCTTGAGGGAGAACTTTAAAAACAAGATTTTTATCTGATTTTCTTATGTGCAGAATGTTGACATCGGACAAGCCTCACTAAAAAAGTTTCATAGCTGATGCTATATTAAATTTAAGTCTGGTATTCCTGCTTTGGCCTATTATATTCGTACTATAGACTAGATTCAAATCATCCACACTCCCTGTGCTTGCTGGACTTCGGGATGAAGCAACTTCAGTAGAGGTGAACTGTTTTATTATTCCTACAGTTGGAAAGCAATCTTGAGACAAAGAGAGGATATATTATTTATTACATTCTTTCAAGCCCTTTTTCATTGTTGTTTCTGGCCAGTTATATTGTATTACCATTTTGTGCTTTGCATTCACTGTAGAATTCGATTTGAGGACGAAAAAGGATTATTGTGGTTATTATTTTGAATAGAAACCTGGAAAAAGAAAAAGAAAAGATTTTGCAAAGTAAAGACAAAGAAAAGTAAAATAGAAGTTAAATAAGTAAAAAGGTTGTTTATGTCCAGAAACAAGATTTTAGGGTCACAATTTTAGTTTTGGCTGGAATTCCAGTTTTTATTTGTATAAATTCTCTTCCTTTTTGATCAGTAGCCTATAAAAAACATAATGTCTTAGCTCAGGGTACCCAACGCGTCTTTTTAGTGTGAGGCCTATCATTATTGACCACCAATTTTTTGTGATTTTGGTGAAATACTGATAATTTTTGGTGATTTTCTTGGTGAAAAACTGGTGATTTTTGGTGAGTAAACTGGTGATTTTTATTTCATTTTGGTGGCAACCATGAGTACACTCTTTGCGGATGAAGGATGACAGATTACCAAAGATCTTTTTTTTCGGTCATAAACGAAGAGTAGGTTAAGGAGTTAAGCTTTGGGTATAAGCCAAGAATTAGGACTGTTAAGAAGGAAATATGTTAGGAAAACGATTCGTATTTCATGATAAGCAGAATAATTGTAGTTTACACATTCTGACTGCCATTCTACTAAACTTTACCTCCACTTTAATATATAGCCCAAATTGTATTTTTCCCATAACTTTTACGGTTCTTGATTTCCTCAGTTGATTCAACTTACTAGTAGACGGGCGAACAACGACTTACGCATGGCAAAATGCACTGAAAACAACTTAGGCTATATATTTGGACATTAGGGGAAGTTGGGGTACAGTATAGTAAAGTTTCAGTTAAAATGTGTACAACTATAATTTTTCTGGATATTATGAAGTAAGATTCTCAACAGCCTCAATTCTAGGCTTGTATCAGGCTTTGAACAGATTAAGTTGGAGTAGGAGCATGCGCAAGGAGCTGCGTTGGCTTTAGGCGGCTAGGTGCTGCAGTGATTTGTTAGTGTAGTAGTCAAACCAAACAAATAGAATTCTCATGATCTCAAGACAGAGAAAATAACATGCTGAGAACAGAATATTCACACTTTTGGGACACATTTCACATTACTTCACTTCACAAGAATTCACTTCACAGAACTTAAGTACTGTGAAAAGCTGTATGATTGGTTAGCTTAACATAATCTACCAATCAGATACAAGTTCAAATCTTCAGGCCAATAACCGATGCATCGGCCCTACTAATTTCTTATAAAAACAATTACTGAAGCAGTCCGAAAATTCCTATAAGATTATTTTGCATATTCTCTCAAAAGATTAGTTTTACCATAAAAGGGAAGTTTTTAAAAATGCAACTAACTTGTCATTATATTATTAGTTTGTTTGTGAATACAACAATGGCATTATCGAATGTACCATCCCATAAGTGCACACGACATTTTTATTGTCTTTTTTTTTTGGGGGGGGGGGGGTCGTATAGTTTCTCCACAAGAGTTCATTTTGAGCCCGCATATTTGGAAATTTTCGAGTTAGGAAAAAGAATCCCAATTGTGCTCATTTTTGTCAACACTAAAAAATAATCATGTGTTTCGTCCCATAAGTATACGCAATTTTTTGTTTGGAGTGGGGGGGGGGGTCAGAAAAGGGTTTTGGAGTTGGCCGATGAATCATGTTTTAAGCTCACGCTATCTGGAAATATTGAAAAAAAAACACTCTTAATTGTGATTATTTTTTCAGTGTCTAAAGATACTAAAACTAAAATTTTGATTTTAGTTGGTTCGTATTTCCAGTGATTTTTCGGATTTTTTTTCAAGACCAGTGGCATTAACATATTAATTCCACAAGTTATTAATAAAAAGCTCTTCCCAGATTTACCCGAAAGCAGAAGCACACCTTTATTATTTATGCATGCAACACGGCTGACAGGAGTCGATACCTCCAGTAACAACATTTAAGATCCCTCTTACCATGGAATGTGGAAGAATACACACTGGAGTCGGTTCTCTTCTTCCTCCTTCGTCTTTTTTGTGCCTCCTCCTTTTGACGAAGTAATTGGGCCTGTCGCTCAACTGGTGGTAGCTCAACTAACTCCGCTTCTCCTTCAAAATAAAACTATTTATTTTTTTTAATTCTATATAGAACGCAGGGTCGTATCCAGAATTTTTTCCTTGGGGGAGGGGGTACAAAAAAAACTTTAAAAAACATATCAAAATTTGTTTATATTCATTTTTCTTTTTGCGAGTCGGACAAACATTTCGGGTGGGATGTCCCCATTTTGACTTTAGAGGATCCCCCCAGCCCCCCTGGATACGGCCTTGATAGAACACATAAAATATATCCCCTTCTGAAATTAGTGTAGCCTCAGAAGGGGAATAATGGAGCCCCAGTTTTTAAACCCCATCTGAGGTTATTGTAATTTCTTTTTATCTGATGAATGTGTTTGATATCCCTCCCCTATACCATGCCATGACATTTGGAAGGAATATGGCCAAATTATATCCCCCGGAAAAATCCTGCGCGACCGGCTGACCCTAGGGGCAGCCATACTAGGAGCTAAATTAGGTTAGGGTAGAAATGAGTTGAAAGGTATTTCCATGCCTTCCTTTCGAAATATCGACGCTTTCATGTATTTTTTTATAATAACATTTTAGAATTCCCATAATTTCTTATTATTTACTTACAAATTCGTTTAGTTTTTCTTCACTTTTCCTTTGAGCATTAACAAAATATTAGATGCAGAGGGTTAAGGATTAAGAATAAATGCGTGAAAATTTTCACGTGCAACTAAATAATGCTTATCAATCCGGTAGCCTACATAGAGCATATTAGGTAGCCTTTAAGCCAAAGGTACTGAAATAGTATTAGTCCCAATCAGGTTGGACACTCCAACTTCGTACGAAACAAATGTGCACCCACAACAAAATAAACACCACGTATGAGCCTGCAATTTCGCATCAAGAAGCTAGAGGTGCAAGCAAAAGGCTGGATGTTATCCCGAAAATGAAGAGGTATTCAGACCCATTCACAATCATAAGTTTTGTAATTACATAGGCACATTTCCAAGAACGTTACGATGACCATTTTCTAAAAAATTCTGAAGAGTCCTTGAAAAGCAAGGGGGAGTCATGGCCTCTTCCCCCTTCCCACCATACATAGGAAGTTTTAGCCGGGGTCTAAAATTTTCAAGCGAATTTGAATAGAGAAAAGAAATGGGGCAGAATAAAATTAAACCTATAATATCACTTTCTCAGTGATATTTAGCCTACTTATATTTTTACAGCGCTAGAATTGTTCGCTTTAAACCATTTGAAAAGGTTTTTTAAGTTTTTTTAAACATTATCATAATTCTACGCGAGCGTAACAGTTTTTCCTGCAAAAGGACTTTCGTTCGAGGATTAAGAAAATATTAGTACGTAAAAAATTAAGGAACAAGATAAAATACAATTTAATGTGCAGTTACATAAGACCAATTAATTTAGTGCATAGAATTGTATTAAATAATATTTGAACAAGACGTACTGAAGTACTCTAGTCCCAATTATGGCTGGTGAACCCAGGTTCCTACGAAGACCCACCAAGTGAATCCAAGGTACTTGTGCATTATATCGACCACGCTGTTGTTCTTGATCTGTTGTAAAACCGGTTTTTCTGTGTGTGCTTGGAGATAATTAGCTTATGAAATATATCAAAATATGATGAAAATATAATACTTTGGAAACAAAAATTATGCAAACTACAATAGAGAATTACCCAACCTAACAAACTCTGTATATTAAACATTTAATTAAAATATAACTACATACTCGTTTATCCCTCAGATTAAAGCTAATACCTCTGAGTACATACAGAGAAAACGGTTTTACAACAGATCAAGAACAACAATGTGGTCGCTATAATACACATGCACCCTTGAATATATATTTCTGATACTACTACTACTACTATTATCAGCAACTCACTGTAACACCAAGCCGCCTGAGGCTAATACAGCTACGCAGACCCCAACATATTCCCTTTTTAATCCCTATCATAAGCTTCCGGTTCGCTTTAGATCTTTTCTTAAGAACTATTCCTATTCCTCATGGAATAAATTGATTGCTTAGTAGTCCCCTGTTTAGTTTTTGATTTTTTTTTTCTCTCTTCTTTTTATGTGGATCATTGTATTTTATGATTTTTTTTTCTTGTTTTTTTTTTGTTTATTTATTTTTTTTTATCGTGTTGAGTCTCTTAAAGGTGTGAATGTATGATGCTGAAAATGTTTTTGTTTTTTATGTATTTGCTTCATTTTGTTTCTCCTCTGTTTTTTTCCTGGCCATAGAGCCTTACGGGGGAGTTTATACTGAAGTGTATTTTGTTAACTTTATTGATTGATTGATTGCAACATTTAAACTTAAAACAAACAGAAATTATTCCGTATATAAAAGGGGCTGTCCCCTCTTGTGGCTACTTTACGCTAAAGTTTGACTCTTTCTCACAACTCTATTTTTTTAAACAATAAAAAACTTTAGCGTAAAGAGCGAGGCGTTGAGGAGAGGACAGCCCCTTTCATATACGGAATAATTTCTGTTCGTTTTAAGTTTTAATGTTGCTCCTTACTTTCGGTTAAAAAACTTGTTTTTTCTTATTTAATACAGTATATAGCGGTGGGCCCGTATAATGCACAAGTACGTCATGATTACTCTTCTAAACTATCTTACAATAAACTATTCTAAATTTCAATTGAGATTTTTGTTTCTTCCAGCAATTTAATTTTATAGTTAACCTCAGGTTCACACAGCTGGGTTTCCGTGCAAAAACAGCTGCTATTGCGGTTTTTCCACTTTTTGCTGAAAGCTAAGGAATATTTCAACTGAGCAGTTGGGAAACATTTCCGTAAGCGTAAACAAACCCCTTTTCTACCCAATTTCATGTATCTAGTTTTACCATTTGCGCCTTAACCCTTAGCTCCCATGATGAGACTTGCAGAAAAGCGCAATTCGAGCAACATACAAGGGCTCACTGGCTTTTAGAAACCACATACATCAACTAGCCCGTAACAGTCGTGGCGGAACTGGGCGCGACTCTTCGAAAATATATTCATTTGGCGGAAAAAAATGCCTAAAAATACTTAGAAAATCAAAGGCATGATGAGGAAAAATGAGAACTACCTTTACCATATCTTACAGAATATGAGTTGTAATCCCCTTTTTGCTGATGAACTCTTATTACTGGGAAGTAAAAGAATGGTAATTTACAGATTATAGCATGTAAACAATTTTAACCATTATTTATTTAATTCCTGACCACGTTTACTCGCATGCGCTGGAAGAATCCCAACGCATGTGGATTTGCTTTTCCGTAAAAGGACAGGTAAAAAGCGTCCGCGATCTGCCCAATCGTTGCGGTTTTCCACAAAACGCACTATTTAGAAACTAGGGGAAGCAGATAAAAAGGATGGTTTAATGTGCAGTTCTGCTTTTTGCTACACCTATGTGCAAGCAATTTTTAGTCAGAAAAAAACTGCAGCCACGTCAATCCAGGATAAAAGGTCTAATTTGCTCATTGTCACTGTGGGTAAATCTAATGTTATTTCGATTAATTCTCTTCCTGAAAGATAAACAGAATCTGGTTTGTCTTCCAACGCTTTTTCCAAACATTATCATTACTACTGTAGCATCCCCCCCATATGCTTATATAGCCCTACGCATTTTGGGTCGTTAAAGGGCAAGAAAGGGACACGTTTTATAATTTTATGACATAGAACGGAACATTTCCCAACTGGATATATATTTTGGTAAAAAAAAATAATATCACTTTCACCAAAGCAGTGCTTTTTCTCAGAACCTTTTTTTAGCATCCATATTTTGCCAGAGATGTAATAAGTAAAGGATTTTCTCCAAAGTTAGGGATTTATGTGTTTATACGATTTGTGCTTTCACACTGAGTCATGTTGTATGAAATATTTCCTTTTTCTTTATATTTGATGCTAACTTGGCCGCCTATAGAGGTTTGCAAAGCGGCTTTGGGTCAATAATACAGCTGGAAAAAAAAATCTCGTTTTTGAGATTTCAAGATGGACACATTTTAGCTAAAATTACATATTTTTAGATGCTCAGAGGACACATTCATGGACCAAAAACTTGGCAACCCTGAAATATAATCTTAACCATTGAAAAGATTACGCCTGTGACAGCAGTAGACTTGACTAGGTATTATTCAAAAATGATTTGAAAAAGGGATAACAAAGGACAAAACATGATAGCCTGATTCAGAAAAATGTTGCGTATTGTAAAGCAAGAATTTCATTGCTTTAGGGTTTTCTTTTACTTTTGTACATATCCTAGGGCTTTATCTAGGACCATCGGGGGCGGAGGGAGCGGACCGTTCAAAGAAGGGGGCGACCAGGGTAAGCTGCCCTGGGCACCATGGCTGGGAGGAAGCCGTGGCTTCCGTATATTTTTAATTTATGTTTGAATCAGGACGGGGTACCGTCATTAGTTGCCCCAGTTGCTAAATTAAAAATTAAAGTTGCCCATTAGTTGCTAAAAACAGTCCCGGAGGAGATGCAGTGTCAGAAAAGCAAAAATTTAATGGTATAGGCTAGCCTACCTGTATTTTATTTCTATGTTTCCTTTAGACATAGTCAGCCCCCAGGCCAGAAATTTTCAATAGGTCCACTAAGCCCGGGTCTATGGGCAAACATTGCCAGGGGACGCAATAAATTATCACTTAAGTGATTTTTTTTCTTAACAGAAACTAGACTGCTGTGATGTATCGTCAAAGTGCCAGATGTACTCCGCTGCCATGCAGTCTATTCACCAAAAAGAGATTTTAAAACAACAAAGGAATTCCGTGGCCACTTATATACTGTCAGGTGTCTCCCAAGAACAAGGTCGTTCTTTTGTTCATCTTTGTGCTAAGATCTCACATCTTATAGCGTTCTTTTGCAAACGTCTTTCATCATTCTGCTCTGATCAGCAGTCTAAGAACAATGATGAGTATATCATCAAAGTTCTCTTATCATTGTTCTATATGGCAGAAAGATGGCGTTCTTCACACTTTTTGCTAAGATCTGTGAGCTGTAAGATCTTAGAACTAGACCCCGAAGCCGCGCCGAAAAGTGGCGGCGCGCCCCCGAAACACAAACGGCGGCGTGCCGCCGCACGTGCCTCCGCTCGCTGCCGCCGTCGCGGCGTCTACCGGCGGCGGCGGCACAAATCCGCCACCGTTTTTTTTCTCGTCTTTTGTCTCTTTTTCTTACCGATATCGACCGTCGGGCTTCAACCTTCATCCCGGCTAATCTGTTTCTTAAAGATAAAAACTGTCATCTTGGGCTCGTCATCTGTGATTCCACTTCTACTGATTTTGGCAGTAGAATATTTATTTTTGAGCTTTTCTACTTTCAAATATTAAATCTACTTACCCTCTACTTATTTTTGAAGGCATCTACTCAAGGTTGCTACGAGAGTACCAAAGTACTATTTTAATACTATTTTTTTTTATAAAAGATGTACTTTCTGAGAAAACAGTACTTTTTAAATACTTTTCAAAAAGTACTCTTTCCCCGTAAAAAATAAACGATTTCCGGTAATTTTGTTGATAAGCATTCGTGCAACAGGAAGTAATGCATAACATACTAAGCTAGTAATAGCATCTTTATTTATCGATTTTTCTATTGTCTTGTGATGCTGAAGACGCTTTTAGATGCTGAAGACGTTAATACATTACAGGACAGGTTAGAGACAAACAGGCCATACGGCAGACAACATCTGTATAGTATATATTCAGTTTTATTCATAAGAAGAAAAATAGATCAGATAGATAAAACATAGGTAAATATTATTAGGCTAATAAGATATTATAACATAGGTAATTCATTATTAAAATAATAGGCCGGGGGGGGGGGTACTCACAAGAAACTGTCGTACAATCATATATATTAAAACCAGTAAAAATATAGGAAAGAGCTTTTTGCTTTGTTGGTGAATGTTTTGAAAAATATTTTGAACATTATTTAACCAGATAAGTCTGATAAAATTATTACTGCTCAATATTCTGGAAGTGTTCCTGGTACTTATCTAATATACCACAATCAGTCGAGAATTTTTGACGCAAAAAACTAGTCAAGCAGCTTCTATAACCAGAGAATTGCTATTGTGCGCTAAGCAAACAGGGGTTTCTCACGCCATGAACAATATTCCTTTGGGGTAGAAGGGCAAACAAAGGTACCTAGGTTAGGTTAGGTTACGTATTTAATATATTCTATGCTTTACCCCCACCCCCACCCTAATGCGCAAATATATAGCCCAAAAGTCTTTCTAAACTCTGGAATTTTCATCATATTGTTTAATTTAATTAGCAATAATCAAACTTCACTTCTCGAGTGGTTGTTGTGTAACAGAGAAGTACCGTGTTTTTCTCTACATGTGCCTTTTATCTGATTTTTTTAAAATCGATTCTTGTTTAACCGTTTACCCTCATCCTTCCCTTACTTAATCCGTGAATATTAGGTATCAGTAGCGTAAATTTGAGTACCGACTACCCCCCTCCCCCTTTGATACTTTGCCTCTATAGACTTTGAAAAAAACTGCTCTGAGGATTCGTTTTATTTAAAAACGCGGTACTATAGATTATACGAGAAACACTCAAGAAGTGAAGTTTTGTGGTACTGGTGCATTATACGTCATCCACCGCTATAGACTTTGCAATGATATAACACACGAAAACCAGACAACCGGGTATTTGCTATATAATTTGATCGCAACGTGTGATTTCTCATTGAGTTTCCAAGATTTAAACTGTTGTTTCCGGGGGTTTAGGGGGGGGAAGGTGTCCAGGTTGGGTTATATATTTAACTTAATCTATGCTTTACCCCATCCCCCCCTAATATGAAAATATATAGCCCAAATTTATTTCTAAACAATTTTATATTCATCCTATTTTATTTCATTTGCATTGACCAAACTTGACTTATTTCTTGGGTACCGTATAATGCACCAGTACCAGTTTGACTAATACTAATGAAGTAAAACAAAATACGATGAAAATACCATACTTTATTAGCAAAAATGGGAAACCCTCTACAACTTAGAATTATGTGCCCAGAACACAGGTCAGAAATGTTGGTTAGGTTAGGTTTTACAATTCCAAAGATATTGCTTCTCGTACGAGTACAAAGTAATGGTGTCTCCATTGACGCACTGTTTTGTTTTGGGCAACAACCTCTTATCCTGTAAAAATATAATTGCTTGTTCTTCCGTCCTTGGCAAATCCCAAATCTTAATTTGAACATCCATGGTGACACACTTTATTCTAACACCATCACGGCCGTACCCAAAGGGGGGGGGGTTAAGGGGGTTTGACCCCCGCCCCGAAATTTTTTGTTTGACTCGTTACACGTGCATACAGTGTTTTTTTTTGCTGCTGTTACTAATTGTTTTTACTTCTTTTTTGTATGTATTTGCTGAATAGAATGTTTTTGAAATTCAAATTTCAAAATTTATAAACAGATTAGACTGATTCATTAAAAATAATTAAATGACTAAATACGGGATTTTATAGGAAAGATGTGATGCTAAACATAAGCGCAATATAGGTTTCCCTGGATCTAGCGGGTAAAAAGGATAATTCTACTTGGTCTTATTGTCGGTGAACATAAAAACTTGCTGCACGGCCCGACAAATTCCTGTTTTGTCATATTGTTATTGTATGTTTTGAGCCAACCATTTAAAAATGCTTTTTATAATCAAGTTGAGGCTGAACGCGCTAGGTGATGTAGAGTTGGTATTATTATTTTTAATTATACAAATCGCCGCCGGTCAGAAATCGGCGGCACGGCGCCAAAAAAATTTCGCCGGGCGGGGGGGCGGCCCGCCGCCGATACTAAATCACACATTCGCCGCCGTCATGTCGGCGCGGCGCGGCTTCGGGGACTACTTAGAACAAAGATGAGTTAAAAGAACGGAAATCTTTGCAGAAAGATGTGAAACCTTAGATTTCAGATCTTAGTACGAAAGAACGGGCCTAATGGCAGTTGAGAGTTCAGTATCATCTCTCTGTTTCATCGCTTTTGGCTCATTTGCGTTCTGTTCAGTGCTTCCACTATCCCCTAATTCTCGGGGATTTGACCGAAAATCTCGGAAAAACGAAGCAGCGAAAATGCTTGGGCCTAGAAGCGTCAAAGCGGTACTTGTCTGTTAAACGGAATGCACTCAAGAATTAAGCTGTGAAAGATCTAACACAAACCGGTTTCTCTTCCTGGATCGGTTATGATTTGCTGATTTTTAGTGAGGAAACTACGATATATTTTTATTAAATATTTAATACATAGGTGGTTACAGGTTAGGTTAAGTAATTTGGTACTTTCCCATTATGTGGGCCTCTACGAGGAAACCAGTCACGAAAAACTCGAGGCATCCTCTACAAAAGCAAAGATTTGACGCTATCTGATGTTGTATAAACAAATATTCAGGGATTTCTCACTCTGGGAACTATATTTTAACTGTTGATTTCTGGGGTTCAGGATGGAAAAAGGGGTAAAGTTCTACCAAATCATATTATTGAGTTAGGACAAAAGTGAATACACCATTCGATGCCTTTTTTATGCTGATTACGAATATAATAATCACTTCTATGAGAAATGAATTTCAGCCCCCCCCCCCTATATATGCCCATTCAGGGTTAGGTTAGGGTGGGTTAGGTATATATATATAGGGGGGGGGAGGCTGAAATTCATTTCCGATAGAAATGATTATTATATTCATAATCAGCATAAAAAAAGGCATCAAATGGTGTATTCACTTTTGTCCTAACTCAATAATATGATTTTGTAAAACTTTACCAAAAAAGGTACCTAGGTTAGGCTATGTATTTAATATATGCTTTGCTTTACCCACCACCCCTAATGTGCAAATATATAGCCCAAATTTGTTTCTAAACTATTATATATTCATCCTATTTTATTTTATTAGCATTAACCAAACTTGACTTTTTAGAAAGGCCAGCATATTGTGAAAGTACCAGTAATTATTATAATGCGTGTCGCGCAGCCTACTTTCCATAATTCTTTGTCGTAGTTTCCATAATTTTGTTTCTCAAGCATTATATTATCGTCATGTTTTGGTATGTTTCATTAGGATTAACCTAACTTCACTTATTGAGTGCTGTCCATTTAGGCTAACAGAAGTTCCGTCAAAGCTTTAAATCCAGCCCTATCAACCCATGAGAGTTTACTGGGCTAAATCCTAATCTAGCCTTGAAATATTAAAGAACTTGAAATGTACGTCTTAAATTAAAAAATGAATCCTAATAATATAACTTAAAATCCTACTCAAGTCATCGCTATTTTTCAAACCAATATTGGGGGACTTTTTTTGATAGCCTACTCCAGTATTAAACGTAGGCCACTCTTTTATATACTGCTAGTTTGATTAATGCTAATGAAATAAAATAGGATGTGTATATAAGTTTAGAAACAAATTTGGGCTATATATTTGCATATTAGGGGGGGTGGGGATAAAGACATAGCATATATTATTACGTAACCTAACCTATGTACCCCCCCTAAACCCCAAAAAACAACAGTTTAAATATCGTATACGCAATGAAAAACCACGCTATGCATTGCATTACTCTATAGAGGTATCTTGAATTAACCCGTCAATAACGGGTTTTTCGTGACTGGTTTCTATTGCAGTATATAAAAGAGGGTAAATTTCTACCAAATCATATTATTGAGCTAGTACTGAAGTTAATAAACTATCTGATGCCTTTTTTTATGCTTACTATAAATATAGTATGAATTTCTATCATTAATGAATTTCAGCCCCCCCCCCCTATATATACCTAACCTAACCCTGAATTGGCATAGGCCTATATAGGGGGGGGGGGGGGCTGAATAACAATTCCGAAGTAAAAGATTAATTAATTCGTAATCAGCATAAAAAAATGCATCGAATGGTGTATTCACTTTTTTCCTAACTCAATAATATGATTTGGTAGAACTTTACCTAAAAGAGTACGTTTAATACAACAGTGTCTTTTTTTTAAAGAAACGAGAAAATCTATTAATTTTCGTTACACCGTCATTCAGAGCCGCATCCAGGATTTATGTTTGAAGGAGGGGGGGAACTAAAAAATCTGTTTATATGCCTTTTTACTAGGCTAGTCAGACAAAAATTCAGCAGGGGGGAGGGTACAAAGCCCCCCCCCCCCATTGATACAGCCTTGACGACATGGTCCTGTTTCTTGGGGGCACAAAGTGACGTCTAGCTGCAACTGGGGAATTACCTTGATCGGAGAAATTGCTATCAACGCTTTCTTCTTTAACCATCGTTGTTTCCCGTATTGTTTCGAGTCGGTGCATAGGAAGCAAATCCCAATTGCAATCCGAATTCAATTCTTGTCAATTAAATAAAAGATGGTGAAAGGTAAATTAAAAGAAAACGAAACTTATTGCTTTTGAAAGCGCTTATCCAACTACAAAACAACCTCCTCACATGATAGCAAACCGGCGACTAGTTTATAATGCGTAGTTCCACCCGGTATTTGGATTCTTCTGGAAGAGTGCGCATGCGCCCTGAGCTCTTGTTTGATAACAAAGACTCGTTCCATACTCAGCTGATATTTAAAAACAAACGTCAATGATGCAATATTTTCATCATCAATTTTCGCTCTATTTATTCTAAAAATTAAAATGTTACAAATTTATCATGGCTTACAGATAAAACTGGGCTTCTACATTGATTAAACTCAAAAAAAGGGTTTTCTGTGAAAAATAAAGAGCGAGTTTAAAACTTAAAATGAGTGTAAAATTAAAAGTTGTAAAATGAGCTGAAATGACTATGAATGAAGAAACGAACAGAAAACTAAAATGAAGGTAGTCCAATAAGCCTGGAATTTGGCGTGGAGAAGGAAACGTGCTGAGAAAACAATTTTTACTTCATAATATGCAGGGGCGCAGTTTGGGGGAGGGCGGCAGTTGCTCCCCCTCCATTAATGTGGAGGAAAAAACTATTATATATACCATGCACCTTGACTATCTGTATATGGGCCCCTCTTGCCCCCCCTCCCAATAAAAATGCTGGAGATTCGAAATGCTGGCCGATAATATGTAGAATATTTGTAGTGAACACGTTTTGACTGCAAGGTAATCTGTTATAGCCCCTATGTTAAGTTCTTCATCTAAGTAGAACCTGTTTCTCTGACTAATCCTAATGAAATATCACAAAATATGATGAAAATATAATACTTTAGAACCAAACTTGGGCTATATATTTGCAGATTAGTGGGGGGGGGGATAAAGTATAGTGGGCGTGTATACAAAATGTGTTAGGTAGAATTACTATGCATATTATGAAGTAAAAATTGTTTTATAACTTCACACTGTCCAAATGCTTAACCCCCACCCCCTAATCTGCAAATATATTGTCCAAATTATTTATTTCCTATCTATTCTGTCACTTGTCCTTGTTTGTTTCAAGCTAAGCTGAAAGAAACTAACGAAGAAACCGATTCTACAGTGCGTCAATGGATGAAGAACAACATATACGCTATAACACACAAGTACCGACTGTAATTCTACCATAATTTACCCCCAACCAAGGTCGTATCCAGGGGGGTTATGGGGTTTAAACCCTCCATGAAATTTTTGTCCAACTCGTAAAAATGTAACAAAAATGGGTACTGGTGCGTTATATGGTCACTTTTGTATATTGTACGAGGAAACCAGTCACGAAAAACCCGCCAGACGGGTTAATTGCAAGGGACCGCTACAGAGAAATGCAATGCAAAGCATGGTTTTCATTGCATTTACGATATTTAAACTGTTATGTTTTGGGGTTTAGGGGGGGGGGGTTTGAGGTACCTAGGTTAGGTTACGTATTTAATATATGCTATGCTTTACCCCCACCCCCCTCCCTAATGTGCAAACATATAGTCCAAATTTGTTTCTAAACTATTATATATTCGTCCTATTTTATTTCATTAGCATTAACCAAACTTGACTTTTTAGAAGTGCCCATGTAATGCACCAGTACCCAAAAATGCATATTGAAAAATTTTTGTTGAGCTTTTTACATTTTTTTACCACCCCCCCCCCCACCCGGACAGACCATGAGTACGGCTTTGCCCCT
This sequence comes from Artemia sp. Qi Xiang Cuo, assembly GCF_049724085.1. Lineage (NCBI taxonomy): Eukaryota > Metazoa > Arthropoda > Branchiopoda > Anostraca > Artemiidae > Artemia > Artemia sp. Qi Xiang Cuo. The sequence goes on from NC_142814.1 coordinate 12,198,380, forward strand.
CCCGCTAGTGTGCAAATATGTAGCTCAAATTAAATATTTCCCATGTGTTTTTCCGTTTCTTGATTTAGTCACAGTTGCTTCAATTTAGGGGTACACGTATTGAAATAATAGGTGATGCATTGGAAATAAATATTTGGGCTACAAATTCGCACATTGAGAGAAGGTTGGGAGTAGAGTAAAATGGAACTGCAATTAAAATGTATTAACTACAATTTTCCTGCATATTTTGAAGTGTTTTCCAAAGGTCGTTTCCTTCTAAGCAAAGCCAATCTTAGGAAAAACACATTCATCGCCTGTTGAAGCTAAATATTCAACCATTTAGGCGGTTCCAATGTCAAAATGATGGTAATAAGCTACAGTAACAAGTAAAACACTGATGAAAACGTCTTTTTGGAGGGAGTTAATTTAAAAAAAATCAAGTTAAATCGTTCTTTTCTAAACAAGACATGTTAATATTAATGAACCTGTATGCACCATTTTTCCATACAATTTCAAATAAAATAGACACGAAAAAGCTAGTTTTAGAAAGCTCATTAAAACAAAACCAAAGCGTCCACTTAGGATAGGATTCTGCACCCCCTTAATGGTCAAAAGACAAAATTTTGTCATAAATTCTATTATGTCTGGTAATACGCATAGAACTGCTAGTAGGCCTACAATTAAAAGCCCCAATTTAGGTTACTGGAAACTTTTATTACTTTTTGCACTTATTTTTTAGCGCAAAAATAAGTATAAAATCTAGTGCAAAAATAATAACATAATTATGTTTGGTAAATAATCTCGTATGTTTGAGAAAATATTATCCATATTTTTTTCTGTTGAATTTGATAATCCTAACATAACTCTGTCCCTGAATTTCCTTAACCTACATTAGATAAAAGAGGTATTTCTAATATTAATAAATATATAACTTTTATTTAGTATATAATTTCCATAGAACAAAATATATCCAACATTACAAAGAGTGATAAAATACTAACAAATTACAAAGAGTAATTCTGGTCCAGAATCCACACAGGTAATTAGTGCAGTCTACTCGTCTTCGAAGACTTGATGTGATTCCAGTAAAATTTCTAATAAAAAAGTTTATTTGATACTTTCTCAATTTGTCTACAGTGGAAGAACATTGCTGTATTGCAGCCCAAATGTCTTTTGTATATTGTAGCTCCGAACGCTCAATTTCTGTAATTGCCAGTAGATTTTTCAAACTGCTTATCAAAATTTCTTTCTGCTTCCATAGTATTTTAAGCTTAGAAGAATCACAAACCGGGTTGCTCTTCCATTTTTCGATATTTTCGGGTATAGGTTTGTAGATCGGCTTATGTACCTTGGCTTTTCCATTCCCCATTGTAGGTTGTTTCGGAAAATTCAACTGTGATTCAGATACGTAGCTATGGACCACATATGTCTGTAGATAATTTCTGAAATTTCTAGCTCTTTGTCACTTTTCTGTTCTAGAAAACTGGATACTAAATTCCAAGCCTATTTTGAAAATCTGAGCTGTCTCATCGTTCTAACAATCACCTTCATTATTTTTGTAAGAACGCAGTCCAAATTGGAAAGGTTCTTCACCAATACGGATGGATCCCAAGATTAACAGGACCAAGTGGTGACTGCTTCAAACATATAATCCAATGGTTCATCTTCAACTTCAGGTGGGACGTATCCATCAGTATAGAAATAATTCGTGTGTCCAATGATGTAGCAGAACCAAGGTCAATGACGGTAACATTGTATGATTCATCAAGATTAGCCTACATTGTCACATTTAACGTCTTTGTATGCAATACCAGTATCTTCCATTCTCCAAGACGGCACTGATGACTGACTATTTGCGTAAAAACGAGGCAGCTGTGAATTCATCGTGACTTCTATACTCTTCAATGCACTCGCGCAGCGTCATTGAAGTTTCGTCACATTCCGTTATTATGCAATATCCCTCTTTCTTCACATAATAGTCGAGTATTTTTAGACATCCGTCGATATCCCTCACTTTATCTAAGAAGTAAAATTCATCTGGCACCAATTCGCCTTTCTTTAGCTTTCCGAGGTAAGAGGTTTTATCATTGATAAATATTGCAGCTACTTTCTTCGAGCCACGCTGTCTTACTGCAAAAACCTTTCCTTGGGCACCTTCACCAAGAACTGTATCTGTTAAAATATACTTGTTATAAAACCAACTGACTCCTTTTTTTAAATAGCGACATACTATTCATAAACGTGATTTTGCTATTCATAGACTTTCACTAATGAGGTGATTTGAGTCTAGGCTTTTAATGTTAATTAATTAAAAAAAAAACTTTCCGAAAAATAAGTTTTTCAAAGAAAAATAAAGGTCATTTTAAACTTAAGCTCAGGATATACAAATACCTTTTAAAATACAAACTCAAAACGACCAGAAATTACTATTAAAGAATAAATGAAACCCAAAACGAACAGAAATTAAATAAACAATCATAGCAAAAAAAATACAACAAGTAATAATATAAATGAATAAATAGATCTGAAAGCGAGTAATGCTTCGATTGAATATGAAAATCAAGCTTAAAACGAAAACAAATATTTTGCTATTAAAGTATAAATGAAACTTGAAACGAACAGAAATTAAATAAACAATCAATGCGAACAAACATACAATATATATTAATGTAAATGAATAAATAAATCTTAAAACGAGTGAAACTTAAATTGAATATGTAAATCAAGTTTGAATCCAATAAAAATAACTACAAACAAGAGTTTGGGTATCGCCTCACTGCAGAAGCCTAAACCCTACTGCGTCACTGGCGCTTTACTGAAAACAATTCTTTGAAATATTTTCACTTTTGTAACTTTAAGAAATCAAAAATTAATTAAGATTTTAGGGAATAAATATCAGCATATGTATACTAAATTGACAATGCACATTTTTTTTCAGTAAACTCATTTGATTTTTTTTTCTGTAAAGTACAAATTATATTCTGGCTTTTAGAAAGCATAGGGGTTTTGAACCCTACTCACATTAATTTATGCTCGTTTTGAGTTTGACTCTAATATTTATTTTAATTTTTGTTCGCTTTGGGTTTCATTTATTTATTGATACTGATTTGGGGTAGTTGTATGCTTTGTAGATTATATGATAGTCCGGACGCCAGGTGTTGAAAATGTGAACCATACCACGACGGAATGGGGCTGCTACGAGAATTAGCCTACCCTCCACCCTTAAATTGACCATGCGGATTCAAAAATACCAATGGCACTTGCTTGCGAGTGGTGGAACACTCCGAAACATGACATTTTATTATATTTTGGTGTTTCATGCAAGAAAATGCATGTTCCAAAAAGTTTGAGGTGCAGTTTTCCGCTTAAATAGAAATGTCTAGAAGCCATAGAATGTTTACATAACAAACTAACACGATTAGTTGCAAAAAATGGCAGAGTTAAAAAAATGGCAAAACTATATGAGTCTTGAACAGTCTTGGAAAGTATAAACAAAATCAAATTGAATATTAGATATATAATTATATTAATTGTTGAAAGATCCATCAGTTCAAGATTTTTTTTCAGTGTAATCTTTATTTTCATTTTCAATGCTGTAAGAACTGGAAAATAATAAATTTGTAATATACGAGTAATTCGTTTTCAGTGAAGTACCAATGACGCAGAAGGCTTTAGTTTTTTACAGTTAAAGAAGGGGGCAGCATCCAAATTTTGCTTGGAGTGAAACTATATTTGTCTTGACCAATCTTGAAAAGAACTAATAAATTAAACTGAATATTTCATGCATAATGATATTAATTGCTAAAAGCTCATCAGTACAAAATTTTACTGTAATTTTAATATTTATTTTCAATATTAAGTGCAAAAGAAAACATTTGTAATATAATTCGTTTTCAGTAAAGCGCCAATGACGCAGTAGGTTTTAGGCTTCTGCTGTGAGGCGATACCCAAAATCTTGTTTGTAGTTATTTTTATTCGATTCAAACTTGATTTGCATATTCAATTTAAGATTCACTCGTTTTTCAAATTTATTTATTCATTTACATCAATATATATTGTATGTTTGTTCGCATTGATTGTTTATTTAATTTCTGTTCGTTTTTAAGTTTCATTTTTACTTTAATAGCAAAATATTTGTTTTCGTTATAAGCTTGATTTTCATATTCAATTTAAGCATTAATCGCTTTAAGATTTATTTATTCATTTATATTATTACTTGTTGTATGTTTTTTCGCTATGATTGTTTATCTAATTTCTGTTCGTTTTGGGTTTCATTTATTCTTTAATAGTAATTTCTGGTCGTTTTGAGTTTGAATTTTAACAGGTATTCGGTATCAACTGAGCTTAAGTTTAAAATGGCCTTTACTTTTCTTTGAAAAACTTATTTTTCGGAAAGTTTTTTTTAATTAATTTTTGTTTGTTTTTGATTGCAAAAAGTTTCAAGTTTTCATGGCATGGGGGGGGTGCTTACTGTCCGATTATTCTTGACTTTAAAACACGGATATAGAATTTTCAATTTATATCGAAAGAGATTTTTTTCAAAGTGTATACGATTACCTCTTTGATAAAAAACTGATATATGAACAGTAGACAGCTTGCATAACTTGTGGAGATCGATTGACAACAATGATTGGATTAAAAGAATGGCTTCAATAAGGGAATTTAGACCATTTCACTTGCTGACACAAAGGGATCACGAATGTTTGGAATTGACCTTAATAGGAATTTGTGTGCCAAAGCAATTTTGCATCTATCACAGAGTATGTATTTTAACCTTATAATTGGATAATTATAATAGATTTCCAATGTGTTCTTCCCATACAAAACCCCTTCCCATAAGTTATAAACCCCCCTTAATAAGTTATGCCCCCGGGCATTACTTACAACGCCTACCCCTGGGGCCTGGTGGGCTGTGTCGACACCGGAGTTTTTTGTTATCAGAACTTTTAACTATTTTAACAAAATGTCTATCTCAAAAGTTTTATCTGATGCATTTAGGGCGTGGAAGAGGGAGAGGGGCTAGTTGCCCTTCAATCTCTTTTGACTCTTAAAAAGTGAACATGAACTTTCAATTTTCAATCAAATGAGCCCTCTCTAAAGTTTATACGAGCATCCCTTCCATAAGAAATGATATGAAGGATTTAGAGAATCCTTAAATTACAACCCTTGCCCTGAGGGCTTTGGGGGAGTTCTAATCCTCAAAGACCTTATTTCCAGAACTTAAAACTAAGTTTAATAAAATGGCTGTCTTAAAATTTTGATTGGATGTGTTTATGGAAAAAGTGGGCGTGAGGGGGGTTAGGTGCTCTCAAATCACTTTCGACTATTACAAAGGGCACTAGCCCTCGGAATCTCCAATCGAATGAGCCTTTTTTGAAGTTTCTACGACACCGCCTTCTATAAAAACCTTATATGCCCCCGGGGCATAACTTAAAACCCTTGCCTTGAGGGTTGTGGGGGATTGTCCTCCTCAAAAACATATTTTCTACTGGAAATCAACTACGCTGAACGAAATGGCTATCTGGATGTGTTTGGGGGAATGATGGGCGTGGGGGGGGGGGGGGGGGGGGGCTTAGTTGCCCTCCAATCAACATTCGACTATTAAAAAAGTCACTAGTCCTTTGAATTCCCAATCGAATGAGCCTGTTTTGAAGTTTCTACGACAAAGCCTTCTATAAAACCTGATATGCCCACAGGACATAACTTAAAAATCTTGCCCTGAGGGTTGTGGGGGAGTTTCATCCTAAAAAATATATTTTCTATCTGGAAATCAACTATACCGAACAAAAATGGCTATCTCAAAATTTTGATTGGATGTGTTTGGGGTAATGATGGGCGTAGGGGGGGGCTAGTAGCCCTCCAATCACTTTTGACTATTAAAAAGGGCACTATCTATGACAACGCCTTCTATAAAAACCTCATATACCCCCAGGGCATATCTTAAAACCCTTGTCCTGAAGGTTCTGGGGGAGTGTCCTTCTCAAAAACATATTTTCTATCAGGAAATCAACTACGCTGAACAAAATGGCTATCTCAAAATTTTTATTGGATGTGTTTGGGGAAATGATGGGCGTTGGGGGAGGGGGCTAGTTGAACTCGAATCACTTTCGACTATTAAAAAGGGCACTAGCCCTTTAATTTCCAATCGAATGAGCCTGTTTTGAAGTTTCTACGACATCGCCTTCTATAAAAACCTTATATGCTCCCAGGGCGTAACTTAAAACCCTTGCCCAGAGGGTTGTGGGGGAGTGCCCTCCTCAAAAATATATTTTCTATCTGGAAATCCACTACGCTGAAAAAAATGGCTATCTGAAAATTTTGATTGGATGTGTTTGGGGAAATGATGGGCTTGGGGGGGAGGGGGAATGGAGCCAGTTACACTCCAACCACTTTTGACTATTAAAAAGGGCACTAGCCCTTTAATTTCCAACCGAATGAGTATGTTTTGAAGTTGCTACGACAACGCTTTCTATAAAAACCATATATGCCCCCAGGGCATAACTTTAAACTTGCCCCGAAGGTTGTAGGAGAGTATCCTCCCCAAAAATATATTTTCTATCTGGAAATCAACTACGCTGAACAAAATGGCTAACTCAAAATTTGGTTGGGTGTGTTTGGGGGAATGATGGGCGTGGGGGGGGGGCTAGTTGCCCTCCAATCACTTTCGACTATTAAAAAGGGCACTATACCTTTAATTTCCAATCGAAGGAGCCTGTTTTGAAGTTTCTACGACAACGCCTTCTATAAAAAATCTTATATGCCCCCAGGGCATATCTTAAAACCCTTGCCATGAAGGTTGTGGGGGGGTGTCCTCCTCAAAAACATATTTTTTATCTATCTGGAAATCAACTACGCTGAACAAAATGGCTATCTGAAAATTTTGATTGGATGTGTTTGGGGAGATGATTGGCGTGGAGGGGGGAGGGGGGCTAGTTACACTCCAATCCCTGTCGACTATTAAAAAGGGCGCTAGGGTTCTATAAAAACCTTATATGCCCCCAGGTCATAACTTAATACCCTTTCTCTGAGGGTTGTGGGGGAGTATCCTCCTCAAAAATAATTTTCTATCTGGATATCAACTACTCTGAACAAAATGGCTACCTTAAAATTTTGGTTGGTTGTGTTTGGGGGAATGATGGGCGTGGGGGGGGGGCTAGTTGCCCTCCAATCATTTTCAACTATTAAAAAGGACACTAGCCCTTTAATTTCCAATCGAATGAGCCTGTTTTGAAGTTTCTACGACAACGCCTTCTATAAAAACCTTATATGCCCCCAGGGCATATCTTAAAACCCTTGCCCTGAGGGTTGTGGGGGAGTGTCCTCCTCAAAAATATATTTTTTATCTATCTGGAAATCAACTACGCTGAACAAAATGGCTATCTGAAAATTTTGATTGGATGTGTTTGGGGAGATGATTGGCGTGGAGGGGGGGAGGGGGCTAGTTACACTCCAATCATTTTCGACTATTAAAAAGGGCGCTAGCTCTTTAATTTCCAATCACATGAGCCTGTTTTGACGTTTCTACGACAACGTCTTCTATAAAAACCTTATATACCCCCAGGGCATAACTTAATACCCTTGCCCTGAGGGTTGTGGGGGAGTATCCTCCTCAAAAATATATTTTCTATCTGGAAATCAACTACGCTGAACAAAATGTTTATCTTAAAATTTTGATTGGATGTATTGGGGGGACTTATGGGCGTGGGGGGGGCTAGTTGCCCTCCAATCAGTTTTGACTATTAAAAAGGGCACTAGAACTCTCGATTTCCAATCGAATGAGCCCCCTTTGAAGTTTCTACGATGACCCCTTCCATATGAAGTGTCTCTGGGAAAAAATAATAATAAATAAATAATAAAACATTGGAGCCGTATGGCCTTTACTATAGGCAACGCTACAGCGTTGCCTCTGATAAACATCAAATCATAAGAGTTGCCGAGATCTGGTACTAAACCCAAGATACAAATATACATATACCCCCTCCCCTAAAAAAAACAGTCTGCTTTATGTATTAGAAGCATGGTTGCCAAAAGGAGAAACGCAGGAGATCAAAGAGATAAAAAGCGAAGTAATCACAGCCAGTGAAAAACGAGATAAAATGCATATATTTCGGTCCGGATCTTCGCTCAACAGTCATCAATGCAGAATTAAGAAGAAAAGAATATACAGATTAAGCCGATTATTTTTAAATCTCTTTTCTATACTGAAGGCCAAATTGACCTTTCAATCACGTGCAAAAAATTTCTATGGGGAAGGAAGCCGGATTTTATTTTCCTGTTAGGAAAATAAAACCTGGCCCCGATTTTGCTTTCTTAACAAATGCACCATTTCTCTCAGGTTCGTAAACAAGGGGAGAAGAATTGTTGGACCCAGCCCTTCTGCCTAGAGTTTCTAGATTCTTGAGAAAGTTCTGACCAAATTAATTAGTCTATTAGGAACCAAGCACAGATTTAATGAGACAATATATATTTCTGAAAAATTTCTATCACAAGCTCAACAAGGCCGAATTCGCAAGAAAATGGTAAGGGTGATTGACATTCAGAAACAACAAAAATTAAAATAACAATTTCTTAAACGACATAATATCGATATACTGATGCAAAAACTGGTGATATACATTGAGCAACTTCTGGACAAGTTCTGTTGAAGTTATCCTTGATCAATGAAATTTTCAGGAACCCCACGTTTTAGAAGTCTCTTATTTTTGGTATTCCCTTTTTTTTACAAAAAATGTCCCTCTCCTAGATTTTCAGACACTAGATTTTTCTAGATAATCTCCTAGATTTTTTTTTATCTTCAATAAAATATTAAAATATCACTACCACCATCTATTTCTAACTTATAACCCTTGACAGACCTCGTAATTTTTTCATATAGGGTGGAATGTTGCTGGTTGAGACAGGGTTAGGTTAACACAAAAACTATTTCTAAACTATGCACATGCGCAGTCTCGGCGGGCGACTGAAAACAAGTCACTAGTGGCGCAACTTTCTGTGGTTAAAATAACTGAAAAGTAATTGTTTTACTTGACCTATTTTAAGTTGGGTTTTATTCAAATATTACCACCCTTCCTGAGAAAAAGAAAACATCTACGCGCCTGGCTATTGGTTTTTATCAAGTAGCTACGATATACATTTTTTTTTAAGAGCAATCATAGGCAGCGCCATCGCGCTGCCTAAGTAAAGAACGATGTTGGCACAATGTATTATTATTTTTTTGTTTTTTTTCCATACCAGGGCACTTCGTATCAAAGGAGTTGTCGCAGAAACTTCGAAAAGGGCTCATTCGATTGGAAATTGGAGTCGCTAGTGCCCTATTTAATAGTCGAAAGTGATTGGAGGGCAACTAGCCCCCCTCCCACCCCCATCATACCCCCAAACACATCCAAACAAAATTTTGAGATAGCCAATTTGTTCAGCGTAGTTGATTTCCGAATAGAAATTATGTTTTAGAGGAGGACACTCTCCCACAGCCCTCAGGGCAAGGGTTTTAAGTTATGCCCTGGGGGCATATAAGAACGACGTTGGCACAATGAATTAATTTTTTTCCTTTAGAGCAGGGCACTTCGTATCGAAGAAGTTGTTGTAGAAACTTCAAAAAGGGCTCATTCAATTTGAAATTGAAGTGGCTTGTGCCCTTTTTAATAGTCAAAAGTGATTGGAGGGCAACTAACACCCCTTCCACGCCCACCATTTCCCGAAACACACCCAATCAAAATTTTGAGATAGCCATTTTGTTCAGTATAGTTGACTTCCAGACAGAAATTATGTTTTTGAGGAGGACACTCCCTCACAGCAATCAGGGCAAGGGTTAGAAGTTATGCCCTGGAGGCATATAAGATTTTTATAGAAGGCGTTGTCGTAGAAACTTCAAAAAAGGCACATTCGATTGAAAATTCAAAGGGCTAGTGCCCTTTATAATAGTCGAAAGTGATTGGAGGGCAACTAACACCCCTCTAACACCCACCTTTTCCCCAAACATATCCAATAAAAATTTTGCGATAGCCATTTTATTCGACGTAGTTTTAAGTTCTGGAAATTAGGTCTTTGAGGATGACAACCCCCCACAGCCCTCAGGGCAAGGGTTGTAAGTTATGCCCAGGGGGTATAAAACGTTTTTATAGAACGCGTTGTCGTAGAAACTTCAAAAAGGGCTCATTCGATTGGAAATTGAAATGGCTAGTGCCCTTTTTAATAGTCGCAAGTGATTGGAAGGCAACTAACACCCCTTCCACACCCCTTCATAAGCTTTGCCCTGGGGGCATATAAGGTTTTTATTGAAAGTGTTGTTGTAGAAACTTCAAAAGAGCCCATTTGATTGGAAATTGGAAGGGCTAGTGCCATTTTTAATAGCTGAAAGTGATTGGGGAGCGACTAACCCCCCTCTCATCCCCACCATTTCTCCAAACACATCCAATCAAAATTTTGAGATAGCCATTTTGTTTAACGTAGCTGAAAGTTCTGGAAATTAGCTCTTAGAGGATGACAACCACCCTAACAGCCCTTAGGGCAAGGGTTGTAACTTATGCCCTGGGGGCATATAAGGTGTTTATAGAAAGCGTTGTCATTTCAAAAAGGGCTCATTCGATTGGAAATCGAAAGGCCTAGTGCCCTTTTTAATAGTCGAAAGTGATTGGAAGACTTGACATTTTTATAGTAAAGATCGATGTGGGTATAATGTATTATTTTTGTTGTTGTTTTTGTTTAGACCAGGGTACTTCGTATCGAATGAGTTGTCGTGGGAACTTCAAAAAGGGCTCATTCGATTGAAAATAGCCCTTTTTAATAGTCGAAGGTCATTGGAGGGCAACTAATCCCCCTCCCACGCCCACCCTCCCATTTCCCCATTATGTTTAAAAACTAAATGTTCCCTTAAGATTAAATCAAAATGCACAGTGCCAATGCTAATACCCAATAAGGCATCTCAGCAGTACCCCAAGAACGACTGAGGGTATTGTGTTCAAACTTTTGGGGCTACTTCTGCTCTTAAAATTTAACCAAATCAAAATAGCGTAAGTGCATCCAAGCTATCGAAGAAAGTAGACAGATTTTTTTGCGAATGGTATCAAGTTTACCATTTCAGGTCAACTAGAGGAGGTATGGAACTGTGGAGCTATGGAGAGGAGGTATTAAACACAACTATTTGTGTCCAGATTTTTAAAAGGGTGTATGTTGTTAAAAATTGCTGAAAATTTTTCTCCAGCATACAAATAGCAGCGTAAACTATAAATTCTAAAAAAAAAACGAAAAGATTTAATGTGTTATTTTCTTTTTCCCTGAAAAGACTATGTCAATATAAAACGAAGAGAATTTAATTAAAAAAAACTTTTTCCACAAAATAAGTTTTTCAAAGAAAAGTAAAGAACTCCATTAAACAAAAAATGAGAAAAAATATAATCAATTGTTCTACAAAGCGTGAAACTATCGCAAATCAGCATCGATAAATAAATGAAAACCAGAACGAACAGAAATTACAATAGATAATCGATTCAAACTAAAAAAGAGCAGAAATTAATATAAGTTGGGCTCAAAACCCGTATGCCTTCCCAAGGCTAGAACAAAATTTGCACCTACCTGAAAAAATATAAATGTTTTTACTTTTATAACTTTAATAAATCAAATAATATATATATATATATATATATATATATATATATATATATATATATATATATATATATATATATATATATATATATATATATATATATATATATATATATATATATATATATATATATATATATATATATATATATATATATATAAATATATATATATGATATATATATATATATATATATATATATATATATATATATATATATATATATATATATATATATATATATATATATATATATATATATATATATATATATATATATAAAATAATAGACCTTGGGAAGGCATAGGGGTTTTGAGCACAATTTATATTAATTTCTGCTCTTTTTTAGTTTGACTCGATTATCTATTGTAATTTCTGTTCGTTTTGGGTTTCATTTATTTATCGATGCTGATTTGTGGTAGTTTCACGCTTGGTAGATTATTTGATTTTATTTTTGCTCTTTTTTTGTTTAATGGAGTTCTTTACTTTTCTTTGAAAAAGTTATTTTGTAGAAAAAGTTTTTTTTAATTAATTTCTCTAAATTCCAACCGCTCATATATGTATACGTTTGCAAAAGAAACAAACAAAAAACAGTTTAATTAATTAGGTAGCAAGGACCAAGCTGAGATTAGGGAAGGGCGGTAGGCAGGGACGTACGCAGGGGGGCCTCAAGGCCCGGGCCCCCCCCCCCGAAATCTCACGATTTTTTTCATTTTCCCATAATTTTCTGATTTTTCTCACAGAATAATGGGTTTGAAGGATTTGGCCCCCCCGAAACAAATTGGGCCCCCCCCCCTGAAACAAATCCCTGCGTACGTGCCTGGCGGTAGGGCACACGTACTAGGTCGATGATACTTAGCTAATTGATCTACGAGCTAAATTGGGCCTCGGGAAGGTTTCTTAAAGTTACTTACAGTATCCAATGCCGCCAATTCACAAAAACTAGGGGGGAGTGTATTTTCTGATGTCCGGGGGAGCAAAATTGTCACTTTAATGTCGTCAATGAAAATACTAACGAAGATGTTTTTCAATGAAACATCTCAGAAAATGGAATTATTCACAATCATGAGAGGAGGGCAAATAAATCTGGGGGGCGCAGCCCCCCCCCCCCATAGCACCACTGACACATTCTCGCACTTTTGACAATAAAAACACGTTTAACGGCCATCACAGCTGCGAACGCTCCTCCTCCACCCCAGTCTATTCGAAGCTTCTCTATTTAAACCCTCTGAAGAAGTTCCAATTCCCTTTAAATCTTTCTTATGACCTATTACCATCCCATTTAAGGACGACCTGCTTTTCATTTGGTCTTAAGTGGATGGCCGAAAAGGATGCCCTTTGGGAACCAATCATTTTTCAAGGATCATTTTTCAGCCACAAAACGCGTCTTAGCTACCTCAACCTTTCTCTCACTATAGCCCTAGAAATTGGGGTAATACCACATTTTTTGTACAGCTTACTGTTTCAAACACGGTCCGAGAATTGAGTTATTCGTTGACAATTTCTCTGAAAACATCTAATAAATCCTCCTACGTCTTCCAAAACAGCCACTTCGCAGACTTATCTTCTTATTCTTCCAAACTATTTTCAACTGTAGGTCTTGGCTAATCTACTTTTAACATCTGTACTGCATCCACCATCTTCACTAATAATACTACCCAGGTAAATAAAGCTACCCACCTGAACAATCGTCTCCTTTTCCAAAATCACCTCGTCACCTTTATTCGTAGTCTCAGCGACTTAAGACTCCTTAACAATATCTTCCATCCGCGTTTGATTTTTTTGTTTCTTAATTAGCGCTCACTACTTCCACAAAGTGTAAAACAGCATAATGAAGACATCTTTTATTGATCGCAATTCTACCCTCTCCCCCTCTTATGTGACATGTAAGCTCTCTGTATCTTCAATCCCCCTTGAAATAAAATCGCCTCCTCCTAAGGTACAAACGTCCCAATTGAGTTCCACAAGTCTAGACCTTTATCTAGAAAGTAAGCAAAGAAAATTCCCCTAGTCCTTAAAAAGTCCATAAACTTAAGAAGTCCTTAAAAAATCCATAAACTGTTTAACTTTGATCTGCAACAAATAGATAGAATAATAGATCATTTTGATTGAATAAATATTTCTTCTTTTTTTTAGCTGAACCGCTTTCACAGCAGGCCTTTTAACTTAAATAAAATGTTCATCAACTCAGATACCTTCATACTAGGACAACACTTTTGCGCAATGTAAGTGCATGGAATACATTTCAGTCAGATTTATAATACAAAAAAAAATTGAGCTTGAATTGACAGCATTGCAGGTCTTCTGTTTCATCACTCATTCCCTAAAAAATTTAGTTTATTGAGTGAGACTAAATCCTGATTGCCTGAGCATTACACCTCAGAAATTAGGTTAAACCAAGGAGATATCTGATCAATTCCCAGACTTCAGCAGTCGAATGAACAGGGTAAATAACCAGTAAGTTAACCTCAAAACTGAAGAAGTGCAGGCAATGCATTATGAAACAGGCGGGTCAATCAGCATATATAAAAAATACATTACTTACCTTCATCACAGATATATTCTTTAGCAATGGATACACCTGCCAACTCCTCAGAGCAAAAAACACCAGAGTCTTTACACTCACTTGCAGATCCACCTGTTTTTCCACAACTCATTGGTTTGGGCAAATCCTTATCCAATGAAAGGTTCTCCATTGCAGCTTCAACATCCATCTACAGAGAAAACCCCAATAGTTTCAAATGAACACAGATATAGCAAACAAGAGAGTAGGGGGAGGGGGAGCTGAACATCTTAAACTTTTTATCATGTCCAAAAGATACTTTTTGTAATTGAGTTCCTTAAACTCCAGAAACATAGAATGACAATTTAGTGTGAGTCTGGACCTTGGACATTAGTTGAACTACAGCCAACTTCAAGTGCTTACCGCTCCGTCATCATAGCTACTCCAATCGTTTTACACTTGAACTCTGAAAATCTTATCTTGTGTCAATCTGATAATTGACTTAATGTCAAAGAAGTAAACTTTTGATGTGCTGGCCTTGGCAGAACCACACAGATATACAATTGACTTTACTGCATTTAAGTCAGCTACCATAATTCTATTTTTGAATGCACTCTTTGTTCTACCCATAACAGAACTGAAGAGTGTGGTGTCCAATGAATTCACTCAGATTCTAAGACACCATCAAGGCCGTATCCAGGATTTTTTTGGAGAAGGGAGTACAAAACATTTTACAAAACACATCAAAACTTGTTTTTTTTTCAAAAGTAACTTTTTGTAACTTTTTTGCAAGATGGACACTAATTTCAGGGGATAAAGGGTTAAAACCTGGTAACACCCCATCTGAAGATGGCCTTGGACACCATTGTAGTCTTGTGGAATAGCAAACATAAGAAAAACAGGTCATGACAAGTAAAATTGTATACAATGGGTTACAAGAATACCCATAATAAAAAGGTTGTAATGCACCTGAAAAAATTGTGACTAAAATGTAACGTTTTAAATTCCCCATAACAATTATTGACCTGTGTGGCCACATTTCCAAAGGGGAAAGGAAACATTATATATGAAAGACAAGTTCACACTAGCAGTAACAAATATCAAAACTTTCATGAATACTGACATTTACTAACTGAAATTTCTTAGGCAGGGGCCAATGGTTAAAGAGGGGGGGGGTATATACCAGTGCAATGAATATACCAAATTAGAAAAAATTGGCTATCTTACTAGCAGATTTAAATTCTTGAATGAGCATGGCTTTTAAAGTTAGGCTTAAAAGAGGTTCACTATATAAAATACTTATTTGTGAGCACATCTGTTCCAAAGAGGGGATGATTCAACATGAAATTTGAAATAAGCATAAATAGATACAGGCCAAATATTGAGGAATCTCCCCAAGCATCCCACTTTCTAAAGCTATAATGAGAGAAAGGATGAGATGGCTAGGGCACATTCTGCAGATAAAGGATGACAGATTGCTAAAGGTTTTCCTTTTTGCCAACCATCTTGGGCAAAATGGAAAGCCGGTTGTCTGCAGTTTGAAGGAGGGAGGATATAAAGAGGGGGACTTTGAATAGATTGGAAAAAAGGAGGAGCATGCGTAGCTGTGTTGGCCTCAGGTGGATTGTTGCTGCAGTGAGTTGTTAGTAGTAGTAGCAGTAGTAATTGTATAGTAGTCACTACTAGACTCCAAATTGGAATTATGCTAGGAAACCCAGACAAGCTGGATATTCCATTTGTAAAATAGAATTTGTTCCGCCACAATGACATGTCAGTTTCTTTGCTATATTTACTAGAAGTCTCAACTTATCTTGAAGAAAAAGGCCTTACAACAGGCTGATCCAAGGATAGAATAATATTTGAGATAAGATAATATTAACTTCTGAAAGGCTATCACAGCTCTGACTGAGCCAAATTTGCATGTTAAAAAAAAACTTTGAGTCTAGGGTATGAATTAAACAATGTCACACAAAAATATGTCACACAAAATATGACAAAAAAAACTATGTCACACAGTCAACATGATATTCAATAACACAAACAAGACATAATGTGAAAAATTGCAACAATTAAAAATGGAGTATCATAGCAAAACAATATTGATTTTATTTTTTAAATGAAGGCACCCTTGTAATTTGCTCATATTTACCATGCATCACGTTCTGCTAGCCATCCATATATGTTACAAGCTGGAGGCTGTTTGCAAATCCACAAAATATAGATGGGGATAAAGGTTTTTCTTTAATGAAAAAGAATCCTTTCAAAACCTAGAAAGGGTGGCAGTTTTTTTTCCTTTCTCCAATGACATCTCCAATGTTGTTTTTTATTTGTTCTTTGTCCTTAATGAAGGCTATAGCCACTGTGTAGGCTATAGGCACTGAAAATCCCATTAATATAATTTTTCTGAATCTAATGATTTTATATTTTGTTAGGTAAGATTATAGATAATGCCCATTCTCTATCTAAAAAAGTAGCTGAGTGAGGCAAACAAAATTTTTAGGGACAGTTCTAGAGACAATACTATGCCCTGGGAAGGTCTTCCAAAATATCTACCTCTATCCCCTTCTTTTTTTTCCTTTCCCCTTCTTGCTCTAAATGACTAATCTTTACTGAACTTGACTGAATCTTTACTGTGTTGTAAAAGCAGAAGCAGATCCAGGATTTTTTTCTTTGGGGGGGGGGGCAAAATTGGTTGATCTGAAAAAAAAAATTTAGGGGGGGGGGGCAAAATAGGTTGATCCAATAAACTTCCATTATGAGCTAGTTTAATTAATGCAGACTTGAGTTAATTAAGTAAATTACACTGCTTTAGACTATGCTAGGGGGCGCCCCCCTTGCCCTCCCCCTGGATTCGCCACTGTGTAAAAGCTATTAATGAAAATAGTCATTGTGCAGGCAAGATGGGGGCCAAAAGTAAATTCAAATTTGTCCAAAATGTTGCAATCCAACATTTTAACTCTTAAGCAGAAAAACTGGAAAATTAGGGTAGTACTAATCAATTTATTATTATTGTCATTACATTTTAACAGCAACAAACTGTGGGGTTTAAGGGGCTGGATAACCCCAAGGTTAGGCCTTGGCTTGATCTTTAAAACGATCAGAAATTAAATTTTTAAAACCAGTTTTATCAATTGAAAGTAAGGGGCAGCTTTTAAACCTATTTGAACAAAAATTATTAATTACATGGGGGGGCTGTCTCCTTTTTAACTCCTTGCTTTTTACTCTGAAGTTTGAATTTTTGTCAAACTCTTTAAGGACATTTACTGAAACACAAGGGCCATTTGGAAAAAGAAGGTTTTTCAAAGCCCTCAAAACTGTAGCTTAGTGAGCAAGGGTTTGAGTGGGGAAGTCCCACTTATATACATAACAATTTCACTTTTTTCAAAGTTGCTCCTTACTTTTAGTTGAAAAATCTTTGTTATTTGTTTATTTATATTTCATATAACATTATACTTTTATGAACACAACAGTTTTGGAAATGCAGAACAAATAGCAAATATTCCAATGCTTGGTCTGTTTTTTTACAAGTAGCAAAGCTTAGAGACAAACATTTTTGAAAGGTAATGGAAATAGAATATCAAGGAAAAGACAAGTACATCAAAACAAAAAAAGTAAAGTAGCACAAAAAATACACAGAGCAACAGCCTACTTGTGAAAAATAAGAGGTACTGTTCTATTAGCTGAGAGACCCACAAGAAGTGAAGTTTGGTTAATGTTAATGAAATAAAACAAAACATGAGGAAAATATAATAGCTTAAAAACAAATTGTGGCTATATATTTGCACATTAGGGGAGTGGGGGTAAAGAATAGCATATATTAGATATGTAACCTAACTTACGTACCTTTCCCCCTAAACCTCAAAAACCTAAAGTTTAAATATTGTAAATGCAGTGAAAAACCACCGTTTGCAATGTTCAGCATAGGAATTCTCCATTGAAAGAACCTGTTTAATTTGAGTAATCAGTTTTCAGTTTCTTTTATTATCTTTGCTATACAATATCTTGTGGGTCTCCCAGCTAATAGAAGAGTACCAAATAAGATTAGAAGTCCTATCATTCTGTTCTAATGAGCAATGCCAAAGTGTTGGCCAGACATTATTGAACAATATTGATATTTTTTAACCTTGTTCTTGAATATTAATATATTTAATATTTTCATACTCTGTATTTATAAACAGTAAAGCATTTTCAAAGTAAATAATTGAAATAAATAAATATGCTAAAAAAATAAATAATAATAAAACACAAAAACATATGTCTGTTTTGGGAGAAAATACAAAAACAAATGTTTCTAATTATAGTGACTTCAGATATTGGCTTATGGGTACTCCTGCATGATAAATTTGAAAGCTTATTTTTATCAGGAATACCATCTTTTTCTACAATTATGGGACACTTCTAATGTACTAACAACTTGGGATTTAAAGTTACTAATATTTAAGTTTTTATGCTTTTGTTAATGGTAAGGATGGCCATTTAGTTACCATTCATTATTATGAAGAATTTGAATTGCTTTAATATAAATAAATCATACAGAGAACAAGTTTGTGAAAAAGTGGAATGGGGTCATCAAGTCACAAATTGGAATTCATACTGCCCCTATTAAGGTTAAAAACCTATTGACAGGCAGTGAACCATGGATTAACATTTTTATTCCAGGGTAATTCTTTATTCTACTCTCTTTCCTTTGGTTTGCTCATAACCACTTTATAGGGTAAAATTCTAGTTTAGCTACTTTTTACTATTTTTGAAAGAGGTTAGGTTAGGAAGATGGAACTTTCAGTCAATATATACAAAATCATATTATTGAGTTAGGAATAAAGTGAATGCACCATTCAATGCCTTTTTTATGCTGATTACAAATATAATAAGCATTTCTATCAGAAATGAATTTCAGCCCCCCCCCCTTATATAGGCTATACCTAACCTAACCTAACCCTGAATTGGCCTATATAGGGGGGGCTGAAACTCATTTCTGATAGAAATGCTTATTAGGCTATATTCATAATCAGCATAAAAAAAAGGCATTGAATGGTGTATTCACTTTAGTCCTAACTCAATAATATGATTTCGTATATATTGACCAAACTTTCAGTAATGAATCCAGGGCCAAAAACATATTCTGGGAATGTATTACCTAGCTTTCATGTTAACTCTCTTCTGATTTCTAAGTCTTAGAAATTTGTGAACTTGACAGGTCAAGTAGGCAAATTTTAAACAACATTTTACTTTAATTTTCAGTTTTCAGTTTCTTTTTCTCTGTTTTTAGTTCTGAAAGCTGCTATTTGAGTAGAATTTTAAGCAATATCAATAATTTTTTTTCAAAATTTAGGAATGTATTTGCAGAGCTTTAAAACCTCATAAATTGGGATTGAGCAAGTTGTGAAGCTGAAAATAGTTTTGTTGTACTATAGCCTACTTTATTTAGACAGAAAACCTGTTTTGCAAGGTTTTACTTTCATAATACAAAGATTTTTAAAGGTCATCAAAGGTCATTGCCTTCTAGAGAGAGAAGGAGTGGAGGTAGGTAGTTCAAAAATACTTTCCTGGAGCCTACTTGAGTCTATAGAACCATCCCTAAAAGTTTCATTTTCCTAACCTAATCCCTTTCCAAGATAGCAAAAAGTAGCTAAACTAGAATATTACCCTTTACAAATCCTGATTATCAGGGGGGAGGCCATAACCTACTCCTGCCCTACCCCATGGGCATCGGATATCCACTCTTTGACTATTGTAAAAAATTAGTTTATAAGCTTATATAGAATGGTACTATCCAATCTCCTTATAATTAAAAACATTTTAGTCATCTAGTTGGAAAATTTAACCCATCTGTATAGGAAAAATCTAAATTTGCCGACTAGTTGACTAATAACTTCTCCCCAGCAAAACTTTTCTTTCCCAACTAGTTGACTAATAACTTATCCGCAGCAACACTTAAATTTGCCAACTAGTTGACTAATAAATGTTGCCCCAGCAAAACTTTCCTTTTCCAACTAGTTGACTAATAACTTCTCCCCAGCAAAACTTTCCTTTTTCAACTAGTTGCCTAATAACTTCTCCCCAGCAACACTTAAATTTGCCAACTAGTTGACAATAAATGTTGCCCCAGCAAAACTTTCCTTTTCCAACTAGTTGACTAATAACTTCTCCAATGCATACTCTTTCTCTCTCTCTCTCTCTCTCTCTCTCTCTCTCTTTCTCTCTCTCTCTCTCTCTTTCACTATTTCTGTAACACTTTTCTCTTTTCAAACTACTGTCTTCCTATTAGTCGCTTATATTGTTTTTTGTTTTTTTTAGGCAAAGAAAACAGCTTCATCTGCTGCTAACTTAGCTGCGCAAGCAAATCATCCTTAAATGGCTCCATTAGCTCCAAATTTCCACTTTTGAATTAAAATCAAAGTAAAGAACCATTATCTCATTCAAATGGCGTTTTTATTGACATTCCTGTTAATGATTACAATGAAGTTAGCACGGATTTGCCCTCACCTAGAAGTATTTCTTCAAAAGATGTTGATAGAAATATGCTTGTGAAAAGTAGTAGTAATATTAAATTTTTACAAGAATAAAATTATATTTTTCAGTTTATTGCTGTAATTTCTTAGCAATATAAAACTATATAATGTGGTAGAATCAAATATTTACGTTTGGTGACTTGAGAACATCGTCAACTTCTTATAGCAACACATGTTTTATTTCTTTTGTTCTCAGTGGTTGCATTTCCATTTCCTCCTTGTAAAATTGGTTTACAGCACAGATGAGATTCGAGTATATCAAAACTTTCCTTTTCAAAACTAGTTGGCAAACATAAATTTGCCAACTAGTTGACTAATAACTTCTCCCCAGCAAAACTTAATTTTACCATCTAGCTGGAAAGAAACATTACCCCAGAAAACAATTCATTTTCCAACTAGTTGACTAATAATAGCTAGAATTTATTGTGAATAGCATAAAATATGCTAATAATATAGTTTTTTTTTCAAATTTAATTATCACTATTGTTACTATTCAATTACAACTTCTGTCTCTCTCCCTGTCTCCCTCTTAATGGGAGATGTAATTTGAGTTATGTTTTGGGCTTTGAAGCCAGATATTTTTTTTTATTAATTCCCTGGATAATTAGTCTTATAATACCTGGTCCCAAAAGTCAGATTGAATTTGTCAAAGCTTGGAGGGTTATTCCTCCTGTCTGTTAAAGAAAACAGATGCATATTTGAAGTTTTGTTCATTTATATCTTGCATTTAATGGACATAAATTGTGTCTGTCCCTTCATTGATCTGTCTTTGTTCCTTTACTGGAGGAATATTTTTGTCTCATTTTTAGAATTTGTAATTAATTTTAAGGTAAAATTCTACTTTAGCTACTTTTGACTATTTTGGAAAGGGATTGTTAGGTTAGCACCGAAGTGCTTAAGCACTTCGGTGTAGACTTGAGAAGATATGTGATCCCCGTCCTGCACTGGTATCCGGGATCATTGCTTTTCCTGAGGCGAAAAAAATTTCAATGATTTAAAGAACATGAAAATTGGAACTTGGAATGTTACGACATTAAAAAATGACTATCGACATTTTGACTGACGAATTCAGACGATTCGAATTTTACTTATTAGGAGTTTCATAAGCTCATATCCCAGGGGTAGGAAGTATGAAACAATGTGATATAGACTTTGTTTACTCAGGCAGGAAGGATGGGTCACACAGACAGGGAGTATGGCTGATGATGATTAAAGAAGCTGCTAAGTCTTGTTTAGGCTGGGAAGGTATTAATAATAGAATACTAATTGCTCATTTTCTGACTAGAAAGTTCAGGGCATCAGTTATAGTAGTATACGCCCCTGTAGAACAAACTGGATATACTAGTGACTCAGATGAATTTTACTTACAGTTACAGGAGCAAATAGACAAGGCCCCAGGTAGAAATATGATGTTATTACTGGGAGATTTTAATTCCCAGGTTGGTAGAAACAAGGATAGATGGTATCCCAGCTTAGTTCAATTTGGTGTACGAAAAGAAAACAGTAATGGATACAGACTTTTGCAATTTTGTAGGTATAACAATCTAGTTATAACCAATACGGTGTTTGGTCATAAAATGGCTCATAAGCTAACATGGGATTCACGTGATGGTAAGACAGCATACCTTATTGATTATGTTATAGTAAACCGAAGACTGGCAGGATCAATACAAGATACTAGGGTATATAGGAGTGCTCTCATTTATGTTAAAAGTAAAGATCACCATCTACTAGTGTCTAAGGTTAATTTTAAAGCTGAAATATCGGAAGGGTAATTATCTCCTGGGAAGTTATGATGTTGGTAGACTCCAGGATGAGAATTTGAGAGAAACTTTCAAGGAACAGTTGAATACTAAACTTAAGAGCTTAAAACTTGATAATGTGGAAAATGGTTGAAATCATTTTAAAAAAATAATTTGTGAACTTGCTGAAGGTATATTAGGGAAGAAAGCCAGAACTGCAGCTAAGAACATTACTGAAAAGGCTTTATGTTTAATAGAAAGGAGAAAGGACTTGTACAAGAATTATCTGAGTGATGGATCGCATGAAAACAAAAGAAATGTAAAGAAACTGGAGAAAGCATTGAAATATGAACTAAGGAGGTATGAAGTGGAGGCCATGGATAAAATTGCCGAGGATTTAGAAGATGCAGCAAGACGGCATAATAGTAAAATATTGTACTGGCACGTTAACAAATTGAGAGATAGAAGTCAATCCGGACTTGTCCCAATTAAAGATAGGAATGGGGTGGCAATTAGCGATAAGGAAAAAGATAAGGCAAGAGGGGCTGATCATTTTGAGAACTTGCTTAACGAAGATAGAGGTGCAGAAAAAAATTTAGATGAAAATGAAAAAGTTTGTGATACCTTGGATGTGAAGGAAGATTTGTCTTGTGAGGAGGAATTAGCAAAAGTACTAAAAGGGTTAAAGAATAATAAGGCTCCAGGTGCTGATAGGGTGGTAAATGAGTTTCTTAAAAATTGTGGCTCTGTGGTTAGAAATAAGTTATTGAAGATTATGAATATGATTTTTGAAAAAAGGGAAGTACTTAACGATTTTAGGAAAACCTTAATTAAGCCACTTTATAAGAAAGGTAATAAAAGCGAGTGTGGTAATTATCGAGGCATTAGTCTGGTCTCTATAGGTAGCAAATTGCTTAGTAATATGATACTTTTTAAACTGAGAGATGCCGTAGACAAAGTTTTAAGAGAAGAGCAGTGCGGTTTTAGAAAAGGTAGAGGATGTGTTGACCAAATTTTCACTCTTAGGCTAATAATTGAAAAGCGCCTAAGTTTTCAAACACCTTTGGTCCTCAGTTTTATAGATTATGAGCAAGCGTTCGATTCTGTTGATAGAGGAGCTTTAGTAAAGGTTTTATCCTTGTATGGTATACCAGACAAATACATTAAAGTGATTAGTGCTATGTCAAGAATAACACTCCTGCGGTTAAGGTATGAAATGAGGTTAGCAGCTGGTTTTGTATTAGATCAGGAGATAGCAGGGTTGTGTTCTATCCTCCTTTATATGGATCATTTTGACGGACTTTGTCTTAAGGAGCACAGGAAAGGCATTGTGAGACCACGGAATCAAATGGTGAGGAAAAAGTCTCATGGACTTGGATTATGCTGATGATTTAAGCATCCTAGATGAAAGTTTGAGCAAAATGAATGAAATTTTAGAGGTTTTGCGAGGTCAGGTTGCTAGTATTGGTTTGAAAATTAATGTTAGGAAGACTAAGTCACTAAGGCTAAGAATAAGTGAAGATGAAAAGGTGACGTTGGGTAATGAAAAGATTGATCAGGTGAGCAGCTTCACTTACCTTGGTAGTATTATTAGTAAAGATAGTGGGAGCAGTTAAGATGTTCAAAATAAAATAACCAAGGCTCAGGGTGTTTTTTCACACTTAAAAAAAAGTCGGGAAGAATAGAAAGATAAGTCTGCAAACCAAGATGATAATCTTAGAAGCTACAGTGATGACAGTGGTCAAATATGGCTCTGAAGCACGGACGCTCCGAAAAGTGGATGAAGATTTGCTAGATGTTTTCCAGAGAAATTGCTTAAGGATTGTTCTGGGTACCCGGCTGACCGACCGTATTTCAAACAATAGGCTATACGAAAAATGTGGTTCAATACCGCTTTCTAGGTCTATAATGGAAGAAAGGTTGAGGTGGTTAGGGCACGTTGTGCGGATGAAGGATAACAGATTGCCAAAGATTGTTCCTTTCGGCCAACCATCTAGGGCTAAACGGAAAGCAGGTCGTCCCCGTCTGGGGTGGGAGGACGTCATAAAGAAAGATTTAAAGGAAGTGGGAACTTCGTCGGCGGGTGTAAAAAGGGAGGCTTTGAATAGATTAGGGTGGAGGAGAAGCGTGCGTAGCTGTGTTGGCCTCAGGCAGCTTGGTGCTGCGGTGAGTTGTTAGTAGTAGTAGTAGTAGTAATGAAACTTTCAGGGATGGGTCTATGGGCTAAAGTATGTCCCGGGAAGGTATTTTGAAGTACCTACCTCCACCCCTTCTCCTTCTAGAGGGTCCTGACCTATGATGACCTTTAAAAATATGTGTGTTATAAAAGTGAAACCTTGCAATATAGATCATCTGCTTAAATGAAGTACAGCAATAATTTTTTCCTCTTCATAACATTGCTCGAACCTAATTTATAAGGTTTTAAAGATATGTAAATACATTTCCTAAATTTTGAAAAAAAAAACAACATAAATTTGCCAACTAGTTGACTAATAACTTCTCCCCAGAAAAACTTTACTTTTCCAAGTAGTTGACTAATAAATTCTCCCTAGAAAAGTTTAATTTTGCCAACTAGCTGACTAATAACTTCTCCCCAGCAAAACTTAATTTTGCCATCTAGCTGGAAAGAAACATTGCCCCAGAAAACAATTCATTTTCCAACTAGTTGACTAATAATAATTAGAATTTATTGTGAATAGCATAAAATATGTTAATAATACAGGGTTTTTTCAAATATAATTATCACTATTGTTACTATTCAGTTACAACTTCTGTCTCTCTCCCTGTCTCCCTCTTAATGGGAGATGTAATTTGAGTTATATATTGGGCTTTGAAGCCAGGGATTTTTTTTTTATTAATTCTCAGGATAATTAGTCTCATAATACCTGGTCCCAAAAGTCAGATTGAATTTGTCAAAGCTTGGAGGGTTATTCCTCCTGTCTGTTAAAGAAAACAGATGCATATTTGAAGTTTTGTTCATTTATATCTTGCATTTAATGGACATAAATTGTGTATGTCCCTTCATTGATCTGTCTTTTTTCCTTTACTGGAAGAATATTTTTGTCTCATTTTTAAAATTTTTAATTAATTTTAAGGTAAAATTCTACTTTAGCTACTTTTGACTATTTTGGAAAGGGGTTATGTTAGGAAAATGAAACTTTCAGGGATGGGTCTATGGGCTAAAGTATGTCCCAGGAAGGTATTTTGAAGTACCTACTTCCACCCCTTCTCCCTCTAGAGGGTCCTGACCTTTGATGACCTTTAAAAATATGTGTATTATAAAAGTGAAACCTTGCAATATAGCTCATCTGCTTAAATGAAGTACAGCAATAATTTTTTCCTCTTCATAACTTTGCTCAAACCTAATTTATAAGGTTTTAAAGATATGTAAATACATTTCCTAAATTAAAAAAAAAAAAACATAAATTCGCCAACTAGTTGACTAATAACTTCTCCCCAGCAAAACTTTTATTTTCCAACTAGTTGACTAATAACTTCTCCCCAGCAACACTTAAATTTGTCAACTAGTTGACAATAAATGTTGCCCCAGCAAAACTTTTTTTTTCCAACTAGTTGACTAATAACTTCTCCCCAGCTAAACTTACTTTTGCCAACTAGCTGACTAATAACTTCTCCCCAGCAAAACTTAATTTTGCCATCTAGCTGGAAAGAAACATTGCCGCAGAAAACAGTTAATTTTCCAACTAGTTGACTAAACTCGCTCAAAATATTGCCTGGTTCTTCTGTGGTCTGATCAAGCCTTTTTAAAGAAGAAAAGAATTGTGATTCAAGTTCTGCAACGTGCTGTTGCTGCAAAAAGTATTTAAAAGCTGAAATCAAGATCTGCAGGCTCCTGAAGGTAAGGTAAGTACCGTAGTGTTTGGTATTAATATGCTTTTTGTATTAGGATGAGTTGGTTAAGGTGAAGTCCGTTTATCAGAGGCAACACTATAGCGTTGCCTATAGTAAAGGCCATACAGCTCAAATGTTTTGTTGTTATTACTGTATTTATTTATATTTTTTTTCTCAGAGGGACTTCATATGGAAGGAGTCATCGCATAAACTTCAAAGGCGGTTCATTTGTTTGGAAATCAAGAGTTCTAGAGCCCCTTTTAAGAGTCCAAAGTTATCAGAGGGCAACTAGCCCCTCCCCCACGCCCTTGTTTTCCCAAATGCACCCAATAAAAATTTGAGATATCATTTTTGCTAAAAATTGATCAAATATCATATAACAAAAACTCCAGGGTAACCACCCCCCCAGGGCTTGAGGGCAGGCATTGTAAGTTATGCGCTGGGGGAATATATGGTTCTCATGGAAGGAATGCTAAGAACTTTGAGATAACCATTTTTTTTAATGATTCAAACATCATATAAAGAAAACTTTGGGGTTGACACAACCCCCCAGGGCCCAAGTGCAGGTATTTTAAGTTATGTCCTGGGGGAATATATGGTTTTTATGGAAGGAATGCTCGTACAAACTTCAGAGAGGGCTCATTTGAATGAAAATTGAAAGTTCTAGTTCGGTTTTGAGAGTCAAAAGAGATTGGAGGGCAAATAGCCTCCCCCCCCGTGCCCTTTTTCCCAAATGTATCCAATGAAAATTTTGAGGTAACCATTTTGTTAAAAATAGTTCAAAGGTCAGATAACAGAAACTCTGGTGTCAACACAACCCCCCAAGACCCAGTTGACCAGCTTCAATTGAAATAAAGCAGAAACAGGTTAAGTATCTCTTTTCTTCTGAAAGAGTATCAGAAAAAGTATGACATCCAGCACAGAATTTTTCATTGCTTCCTTAATAGTTCAAATGTAGTTTTGGGGAACATAAATTTCCATTCTTTTGATTTTCACTTATATGGTTCCTTGTAGAGAATCACATTCCATCTACGTATGCCCCTTCTTTAAGTATTTCTGCTCTATTACAATCTTCTTCACAGAAGCCAGTTTTATGACAACTTCCTGGAAATAATTTTAATTACTCTTTTTTTTGTCAAAAAAAAAATTAAAAAAGAAAAAAAAATGGAGGACGACTGAGAGGCAAACCCATTTGCATAGTCTTTGTTGACAGAAGTTGGAGGTCTTAGCAACCCAACCAAGGTCAATATTTTAGGAGAGCGTTAGTTAAGGCAACTTAAGAAAGAAAAAGACTAGCTGTGAAATAGTTCTCACTGTAAAATGCGAGAAAAAAGAAGCACAGTTAATTAATCAATATCCCAGTTGATTTGACAGCTAAAATATTGCACTTGAGCAAAACCTTGATTCACGCAGATCCAGCTTTTTCTCACGCAAAATGGATGCAGCAAAAATGCATAATTGTTCACACCAACCTGGTCTAGTACATCAGTCAAAACAACATCTATCACCTCTAAGTGCTTAAACGGATGAGTTAAAATATTTCAATGCAAGCATCAAGCCATCATTACGCTTCTTCTCCTTCTTCTAAAAAACATCACATGAAATATATAGGCTAATAGACTCCTTTTGGCTTCTAAGAGGTTTCTTCTGAATGTACAATAAATGCTACAAAAATCAATACAACCATGAGATAGACAAAAAGGCTTTTATCTTTCATCAACATAATATATATATATATATATATATATATATATATATATATATATGTATATTAGAAAAATTGCAGAAATGGACATCAGACAATGAATGGAACTTGGCAGGTTTCACAAAAATGTGCATTTTTACATGACATTGCATCTCTGTGAGCCTGGGGTAAAACTGTTAGACTATCTTCAAGACTATTTACTCCTAAATTCAGTTGTTTGATTTACCTTAGCTGTAGTGCATTTGTTAAAAGCAAATACTGCCAATTTTCATTGGACCGGGAACAGTATGTTTTTTTTTCTCTTTACATCACGTTGTTAGCTAAGAAATTATTCTGAAGAAAAGTTACTTTAGAGGGCTAACAAAAGTGCTTATAGGATAAGTTTGTTTCTAGCTAGTTGGATAAAGAAAGTATTGCTGGGGAAAAGTTGCTAGTCAACTAGTTGGAAAATAATTGTTCTCTGGGGCAATGTTTCTTTCCAGCTAGTTGGCAAAATTAAGTTTTGCTGGGGAGAAGTACAGCAACATTTACTGTCAACTAGTTGGCAAATTTAAATGTTGCTGGGGATAAGTTATTAGTCAACTAGTTGGAAAATGAAAGTTTTGCTGGGAAGACGTTATTAGTCAACTAGTTGGAAAATGAAAGTTTTGCTGGGGAGAAGTTATTAGTCAACTAGTTGGAAAATGAAAGTTTTGCTGGGGAGAAGTTATTAGTCAACTAGTTGGAAAATGAAAGTTTTGCTGGGGAGAAGTTATTAGTCAACTAGTTGGAAAATGAAAGTTTTGCTGGGGTGAAGTTATTAGTCAACTAGTTGGCAAATTTAGATTTTTCCTATACAGATGGGTTAAATTTTCCAACTAGATGACTACAATGTCTTTAATTATAAGGAGATTGGATAGTACCATTCTATATGAGCTTATAAACTAATTTTTTCAAATTGTCAAAGAGTGGAGTCCCATGGGCATCCATGTAGCCTATAGCCTAGGCTATAAATTCTAGCCAACTAAAAAAGTATAGGTTTGGGTATATGATCAGTTTTGTGACTCTTGAGAAGGAAATATGTCAAGAAAACAATTGTCACTCCACAATGGCATGGAGGAGTAAGAACTTATGAAGTGGTTTTAGCCAAAACACTGGCAAGTCAGGGTGCCTTCGAATGTAACTGGATTGGCAAAGCACAAAATCTCTTTACATTGCATCAATATGGGTACGTGTGTTTGTAAGTCAGGTGAGATTATTTTTCTTTTCCAAATAAATAAGTATCATTACATATATTTACCTTTAAACAACCCACTTAATAAATCAAACCAAACCACCACGCTCGTATTCAAACTTCATTAAAGTCGCTTTACAGAATATCATCTATGAAATTCTTATAAGATTTAAAAAGATAGCGCTGAATCAAAACAAAAAGTTATGGACAATTTTTGTTTTATGTATAAAAAAAATACCACTAATTACACTCCAAAGAACATGAGACTTAGCAGATTGGCAAGACAGAAAACTTGAGCCCATCTCCGAGACAAAACAAAATCTTGGTTGCCCAGTAAATTAAAGTGATTTGATAATATTAGCTTGAAAATATTGACTTTGGTAACTTTTTCGCAGTCCATATTATTGACTTACGAATAAATTGAACATACCACTCGATGCCTTTTTTATGCTCTTTACGAATATAATAATCGGTTCTATCGAAAATTCAAATTCACCCACTCCCACCCCATGATGCGCAAATATACCCTGAATTGTAGCCACACAAAGAAGTTATCTACACTAGTTAAGTTACTGAAAAGTGGTTTAAAACATATCACTAGTTTAATAATAAGTTTTTCAAGAGTAACATATTCCAAAAATACTTATTTATAACAATTCAAACCTCATTTATTAGACAACTCAAATATAAAGCGTTTTCCTACCGTTTCAAGTTTTTCGAATGCCGTCAACAAAAATAGCGCAAAATTTTGCTATTCGAAATTTTGCCGTCGACAATTCATGGTATATTTCAATTCAGGGCCTACATTTGCACATTACGGTGGTGGGGGTGGTTAAATTTGAATTTGCGATAGAGGTGATCATTATATTTTTAAAGAGCATAAAAAAGGCATCGAGTGATATGTTCGCTTTATTCGTATGTCAATAATATGAACTGCGAAAAATTTACCCAATCTTTTATCTTTTTTTTCATTTTTATTTGTTTCAAAATCAGTTGGAAAAGATAGAAATTAATCAAATTTGTGCCATCCCAATGCAAAACTACTGATAATACTCTTACTGACAACTCACTACAGCACCTTTCTGCCTGAGACTAACACAGCGGTATGCACTCCTCTTCCAACGCTGTCCTTTCAAAACTTCACTCTTTACCTCTCAAAATTCCATTTTCCTTTGAATCTTTTCTTCCCACCCCCCCCCTCCTCTCAATGATCATTCTTAAAATTAGACCCTTAGAGACAAATACTTCTTCAACTTGTACTTTACTACTACTAACAACTCAGCGAAACAAAATTACACCTAAGCAACATAGCTACGCACACTCCTCTTTACGCTCAAGCAAAATCTCCTCTCCCTTATGTTCATTCTTTATGACATCCCCCCGCCCCAAATGTGGACAACCTGCTCTCCGTTTAGCCCTAGACTGTTGGCTGAACAGGACAATATTTGGATAGTTGTAATTCTTCTTCCACAGAACTTACCCTAGCCATCTCAAAATTTTTTTATTCTAACCCTAGAAAGCACTTTTCAAAGTCAGTCAGCCGGACATCCAAAACAGTATGTAAACAATTTCTCTGGAAAATATCTAGCGAATCCTCCTCCGTTTTTCGGAGCACCAATGCTTCAGCCCTGTATTTGACCACTGACAACACTGTTGCTTTCAATTTAGTTTGATATAGGATTAAATAGTTCAGAGACTTGTCTTCCTATTCTTTCAAATATTTTTTCAGGTAACAGTGAAAAAAACACCTTTCATCTACACTTTACTGAAAAAGAAATACATTTTTGAACAGTTGTCTTTGTTTCTTTCCTTTGAATGTGTTCCTATCAAATCTATTGAAAATCAATAGACTAAATAAAATTAGAATTTGAGAAAACTGTTTAATTTTCGACAAAGAACAAAATACTAGCCTTCAGGGGAATCTAAGGGGTAACACCACGCCTGTTTATGATAATTACTGTTTGTATGAAGTTGGACTTCATCCTTTGGTAAAGTTTCTGTTTGCTCTTGGTTTTATATCTTCAGTCACAATAATTTTTGTTTATTTCATAATAATAGAAAACAAATAAAGGCCAGATTCTCATTAGTTTTCGCAAGTTATTGCATTCTAAAATCCTTTGAATCAAGAATAAGGTGACTTGTGGATAACAGCAAAATTATAAAGAATCTGGCTTCTAATTTCGATTTATCTCTATGGTTAGCAAAATTTTTATTTTGAATAAGAGTTAAACTATGTTAATTAAAAAATTATATCGCTCTCAGCTGTTAATTGAAAAACTTTGCTATTGTTAATTTGATTGTCACTTTCCATGTCACGATCATAATTAATGATGGTTATATTTTTACTGGTATCTGCTAGGCATCACAGAAACTGGATCCCATCCATTAGAAAATTTCTGCTCTGCATTTATAAAATATTTAACGATTTTAATCAGGAATTTAATTAAAAAGAGGAGGAATATAACAAGTCTTAGCAGAATTCTGTATAGTCAAAACAGAATTCGTAATACTTGATTGAATTCTGTAAATTAAATATTGCAGTTGATACACTTAAGAGACTAATGTGTAAGGATGTATCTTTTCATGTTTTTTCACATCACTTTCAACTTCAAAAGTCATGATTAATAAAGTAAGGATAGCTTTTTGACTGCAAAAGTACGTGCATTGGACTGTTTAAAGATTAGTATACTATTACCAATATTTTGAATTTTCAAAATATACACCAAGATAGGACCTTATACGTCCAGATTGTATTTGATGATAATAAAACCCAGGAAAAAGTAACGAAGCCACACCTCTAATCATTAATAATTATAATCACTCAACATGGAATGTTCGCAAAATGTCTTGTTTAAATAAATCTTAATGTAAAGTGAGGATAAATAAAAAGAAACAAAAATATAAAAATACATGTATTTTAAAAGCAAAATGTTTGTTGTTAAAGTCAAGTTGATATTTATTTAAAAAAAACATACAAAATTTTCCGATAATCTACAACAAAAGGGAGTAAGTCAGCTATAGTAATTTAATGGTGCAACGAGGCACTTTAATTCAGATGAGACCCTTTAGCCCACAACCTTTAGGCTAAAATGTTCTATTGACTCAGTTAATCCATTGTCTCTATTTTATTTAGTTTTTAGAATACTCTGAGGTTTCTTTCTTTATATTCAAATATTCTTAAAAGCTTTACATTTCTTTTTGTACTCACAAGGATAATCGGCAAAGGAAAATAATTCTTTTTTTTTCTACAGCATCTTGGACTCACAGAAAACGTCTCTTGTGCAAACACTAGTTCTTAGCAATACTCGAAAAAACCCAAGATTTCCAATCAGGGGCGTCACGTATGGGGGGTAGGGGGGGACGCCCCTCAGTATTTTCGGTGACTCGGTAACAAAAATTGAGTCGGTAAAACCACCCCCAGACCCCAGTTTGCCCCCCCACCAGACCCCAGTTTGCCCCCCCCCCAGCTGGAATTTTGCGTCTTCGAAACTCTCGTCGAAACTAAGATAGGCTTACAGAATTCAAGAATCCACAGAAAAAGATCGGTTTTCTTTAGCATACCTTTGCCTTTATGATAAGATTGAAGACGAAAGCCTTTTTAGATAGAGTATAGTCGGCATGTTTATGATTTTCGAAGCACATTTTGTTGACCGCTCCAAATGGAAAAGGGCTAGTGACAGCCTTGGCCAGGGGCGTTTCTAAGGGGGGGGGAACTCCCCCTAAAGTTCCTATGATAGTGATTCGGTATTAACACAAAGCACAAGAAGCTAAACTCAAGTTTTTTTTCTAATTATTCACAGAATAAAAAAAAAGTCGGTAAAAATGACCTGCCAGTTGGTAAAATCTATTGCCCCCTCCCCCCAAAAAAACATTTTGGCTAGTAACGCCCCTG
Source organism: Artemia sp. Qi Xiang Cuo (assembly GCF_049724085.1). Lineage (NCBI taxonomy): Eukaryota > Metazoa > Arthropoda > Branchiopoda > Anostraca > Artemiidae > Artemia > Artemia sp. Qi Xiang Cuo. The sequence goes on from NC_142814.1 coordinate 12,231,383, forward strand.
TTTCCAACCTCCTCCAAAATTAACTTTTATACCGTAAATTCCTCATAATAAATGAATAAAAGTGTCTCCACACTTAACCCTCCCTCCCCCTCCGTGAACCCATGACAGTCGAAATTCTGGATAAAATCCAGTACTATTACGTATCAACATTTGATGCTTTGTGGTGTCTAGAATAGGTAGTAGTATAGGTATAGGTATGTCTAGTATAGGTATCCTGTATAGTGCTTTTTTCTTTTTAGCTAAAGAGTGCTCCTTAGTTTGAGTTAAAATCGTCTTTTTTCCTCCAACATCATTGAAGGCTTTAGGTCTGTTTGAACTTCAGTTGAGATGTTTGCGGGTCCTTCTTTTAAAAGCGCCAGCATTCGGGAATGCTAAACGCTATTTTTATAGAAACTTTGCCTCACTCATAGATGCAGAAATACCCTAGGGACAATCTTTAGTGCTATTATTTATCGAGGATAAGAAGCTTATAAAAAGCGTAAGTAAAGCTTTGTTTCTTTTGAAAAATCACCAAAGGGGAAAATTATGCTGTAAGCAACTTAATACCAAACCGAGATGATTTTTCAACTATATATATATATATTTTTTTTTTGGCAAAAGAATTCTCGTCAATTTTGAAACCTTTTCATTTTGTGTCTGGTTCCTTAGCCTAAGCTAATATCAAAGTTGAATCTGATTACTCATTGAGGTCAACAAGCATGGCCACCAAGGCATTACTCCTCTAGGCCTTTTCGGCTATCCAACTAGGGCCAAATGAAAAGCAGGAAGTCCGCGAATGAGGTGGGAAGAGATCGTGATGAAGAAGCTTTAAATAGACTGGGCAGTAGTATTAGTTTCATAGGCAGCGCAATCGCGCTGCCTAAGTAAAGAACGATGTTGGCACGATGTATTATTTTTTTTCTTTTAGACCAGAGCAACTTGTATCGACAGAATTCTCGTAGAAACTTTGAAAAGCGTTCATTCGATTGGAAATTGGAAGGGCTTGTGCTCTTTTTAATAGCCGAAGTGATTAGAAGGCAACTAACCCCCTCTCACGCCCACCATTTCCCCAAACAAATCCAACCAAAATTTTGAGATAGCCATTTTGTTCAACGTAGTTGCAAGTTCTGCAAATTAGGTCTTTGAGGATGACAACCCCCCCCCCACAGCCTTCAGGGTGTGTAAGCTATGCCCTGGGGGCATATAAGGTTTCTATAGAAAGTGTTGTCGAAGAAACTTCAAAAATGGCTCATTCGATTACAAATTGAAAGGGCTACTTCTCTTTTTAATAGTAGAAAGTGATTGGAGGGCAACTAATGCCCCTCTCACGCCCAACATTTCTCAAAACACTCCAATCAAAATTTTGAGGTAGCCATTTTTTCAATGTAGTTAAAAGTTCTGGAAATCAGGTCTTTGAGGATGACAATCCTCCCCCCCCCCCCACAACCCTCAGGGTAAGGGTTGTAAGCTATGCCCTTGGGGCATATAAGGTTCTTATAGAAAAACTGTTGCAGAAACTTCAAAAGGGGCTCATTTGATTGGAAATTGAAAGGGCTAGTACCTTTTTAATAGTCAAAGTGATTGAAGGACAACTAATTCCCATCTCACGCCCACCATTTCCCCAAACACATCCAGTCAAAATTTTGAGATAGGCATTTTGTTCAAAGTAGTTTAAATTTCTGGAAATTAGGTGTTTGAGGATGACAATCCCCCCACAACCATCAGGACAAGGGTTGTGAGTTATACCCTGGGGGCATATTATGTGAGTTAGTTTTATAGTATTTTGTGTGCTTTTGTGCTGCAATTGTTATGTAATTTTATTTTTATTTGCTATGGGATATGTTTAGTTATTGTTATATATGTGATTATCATGTGTTTTGACTTTATATGCAACTGTGTTTGTGTTTGCCATGGCCCAAAAAGGCTTTTGTTTTGCAATAAATATCTATCTATCTATCAATCTATCTATAAGGTTTTTATAGAAAGCGTTTTCGTAAAAACTTCAAAAAGGGTTCATTCGAATGGAACAAGAGCTAGTACCCTTTTAATAGGCACAAGTGATTGGAGGGCAACTAACCCCCATCTCACGCCCACCATTTCCCCAAACACATCCAATCAAAATTTTGAGATAGACATTTTTTTTCAACGTAGTTAAAAATTTCCCTATTCATATAATAAGAAGAGTAGATTTGCGAAAAAGTTCTGGAAATTAGGTCATTAAGGATGACAAAACCCCAAAAGCCCTCAGGGCGAGGGTTGTAAGTTATGTCCTGTGGCGTAACTTACATAACATAAATAACATAGGGCATGTTTTAATTTTTATAACTTTAAAAATTCGAAAATTAATTAGGATTTTAAGGAATAAATATCAGCATATGTATATTAAACTGACAATGCACATTTTTTAAAATAAATTCATTTGAATTTTTTTCAGCAAAGTACAAATTATGTTCTGGATTTTAGAAAGCATACGGGTTTAGAACCCTAATCATATTAATTTCTGCTCATTTTGAGTTTGACTCTGTTATTTTTTTTAATTTCGGTGTGTTTTGGGTTTCATTTATCTATTGATACTGATTTGTGATAGTTGTATGCTTGCTAGATTATTTGGTTCTATTTTGTTCAGTTTTGGTTTAATGGAGTTCTTTACTTTTTTTGAAAAAACTTATTTTATGGAAAAAGTTTTTTTAATTAATATTCAGAAAAACCAGCTTTAGTTCAGCAGCAATTCACAAACACAGCTAATTTAAAGTTATGCTTTAAGTGCTTTTCGGTTCTCGGATTTATATGACACACACCATACAGTATCAATGTAATAACTACTCGTAACGATAAATAAAAGTTCAAATTGGGATAAAATCCTTTTAATAGACAGTGTTTCACAAACAGTGATAGAAATTCACAAAAAATACCAGATATTTCGGTCACATATGCAGTGACCGTCATCAGTAGTAAAAATATCTGGTATTTTTAGTGATTTTCTATCACTGTTCGTGAAACACTGTCTATTAAAAGGATTTTATCCCTATTTGAACTTTTATTTATTGTCATGGAAAGGCAGCGTGGTCTCCGAAATTATCAACTACTCATAATTTTTCAGACTTGGCCAGCCTTTCTCCGTATTGGCCAAATTGTGGCTCGCGAGCAGCTGGCGGCTCTATGATAAAACGAATGTGTCTTTCAAAAAGAAACATGGCTTAAAAAGATCGATGGAAATGGAATTTATTTTTAATAGAATAAAAATAAAAGAAATGCGAAAAAAACTTTATGCTATTCACTTCTAACGACACTACTACCATGTCATCCAATGATATAGCAGAATCAAAGTCAATGATGGTAACGTTGTATGATTTATCACCGAGAATATTGTCACATTCCAAGTCTTTGTGCTTGAAATGCAAGCATCTTCCATTTTCAAAACAGCACTGACTAATTGCGTGAAAACATACGCAGCTGTAGAATCATTAAGGCCTCCATACACATCAATTCATTTGCGCAAAGTCATTGAATTCTCTTCATATTGTGTTATTATCTAACATCCCTCTCTCTCCATATAATAGAGCCGTTCTTTTACACTAAGATCTTACATCTAAGATCTCACATATTTCAGCAAAGATTTCCGTTCTTTTGACTTATGTCTGTTCTAGGTTCTTTCAGGTCAATGATGTTAGCAAAAAGTGTAAAAAGCACCATTTTTCTGCCACGTAGAACATTTATGAGTGAAGTTTGATGATGTGCTCATTATTTTTCTTATATCGCTGATTAGAGCAGAGTGATGAAAGATGTTTGCAAAAGAACGATATTATATGTAATATGTGCTAAGGTTTCACTTATAAGCATTCTCTGTCAAAAAATATAATATCTGAGCACAAAGATGAGTAAAAGAACAGGCCTAATAGTCGAGAATTTTTAGACATCCGTCGAAATTTCAGCCTAAAATGACAAATAAAAAATTAGGCCTTAAGATGCTTATAATATACAAAGTGGGTTAATATTGTATTCAAAGAGCATTCCTAAAAAAAGGAAAAAAAAACATAAAAAAAGCGCAATTTTAAAATGACTATATTTCACGATATAATAATTTCAAAGCAGCAAACATTAGCATGATATCCAGCTATAAACGGTTCTAAGCCACAAATATGTTGTTGAGAACTTAGCAAACCAACTTGAAATTATCATTTCAAGTTTTGAACAAAACTGCTGACCTCCAAAATTCCCCCTTCTTAGATTCTGAAAAATACCCTTTTAGGGGTATTTCCATTTAAAATGCCTTTTTTTGGTGTTTTCATTGAAAAACTGAAAAAAATTACAAATCTGCGAATTTTTGCAATTTCACATTTCGTACAAGGGGATTTATATTTTTATTTGAGGGGAGGCCAAAAAAAATTTATCCGATTCTACAAAATTAGCTTGCTATTTCAGCCTAACAGGGCAGATGAAAAAATTAGACCCTAAGATGCTTTTATACAAAGTGGGTTGATATTGTATTCAAAAGGGCATTCCGAAAAATAGGAAAAAAAAAACAGACAGCGCAATTTTAAAATGACTATATTTCACGATATAACAATTTCAAAGCAGCAAACATTAGCATGATATCCAACTATAAACGGTTCCAAGCCACAAATATGTTGTTGAGAACTCAGCAAGCCAACTCGAAATTATCATTTCAAGTTTTGAACAAAATTTCTGACTTAGAAAACAACTTAGCAAACTTAGCAAACAAACTCGAAATTATCATTTCAAGTTTTGAACAAAACTTCTGACCCCCAATATTCCCCCTTCTTAGATTCTGAAAAATACCCTTTTAGGGGTATTTCCATTGAAAATGCCTTTTTTGGTGTTTTCATTGAAAAACTGAAAAAATTACAAATCTGTGAATTTTTGCAATTCAATATTTCGTACAAGGGGATTTATATTTGTATTTGAGGGGAGGCTAAAAATTTTTTATCCGATTCTACAAAATTAGCTTGCTATTTCAGCATAACATGGCAGATGAAAAAGATAGGCCCTAAGATGAGTATAATGCACAAAACGGTCTAATATTGTAGTTAAGGGGGGTTAAAAAAAAAAATTAAGATGCTAATTAATATGCAAATGGGCAAACATTCTAATCAAACAAAAAAAAAACCAAAAACATAACGATATGATGATGTCAAAGCAGAAAAAATTAACATCAATTCAAACTATAAACGGTTTCAAGTCACAAAATACTTAAGTTTTAATTCCAATTTATGAATACAGTTCTGACTATAAGATTTCCCCTGCATGCTTACACATATACCCTACATAGCACATAATATCATACCGTGCGTCTGTAAGCCCTCCAGAAATACTCTAGAAGGAATTTCTAGGAACGTCGACCTTGACTTTCAATAATGTGGCAGAAAACATCGTTCACTACTTGTCGTTAGAAACTCCAATTTATATCCTCAAACAATTCCTGTCTTGCATGAGAGACACTAAAAATTTGGGAATGGATAATTCTACTCCTCTTACAACTGGGGAAATATATGTTAGCGTCTGAAACCAATCAGACGCTAATTAAAACCTCTTTAAGATAATTTCTTTGATCAACCTGATTGTTACAGGTAATTACAAAGCGTTTAGGCTCACCAAAAGCTATTGATAATCATGTACCATTTGGAGAATATATAGAGAATTTAATTTGGAGAATACATGGATGATTCACTATGGCATAAATAACAGCTCTGTTGGCGGCGGGGGTGGCGTCTCATGGCGGCGGAGGACTGAAGCTTATTCTCTGGAAAACGAGTATTAAAGATTCCATTAAAATTGAGACCAATTTTACACGTAGTTTAGGCAAAGGCCCATTCACAATGAGATTTTACTAATACCGAGATCTAGCTAGCGCTGCTTTGAGACAGTCACAATTTTTCATGAATTTTACGTCAATCTCAAAATTCCACGCAAAATCTAATTGGCTCAAATTAGCCCTAGCTAAATTTTCGATATTAATAAAATCTTACTGTGCACTAAAAAGGGCAAGTCTGACACTTTACGTCTTGTGACTAGGGGTTGAATAAAAACTTTTAGCTTTTATTAGGGGGGGGAGGATTCAAACTTTTTGTTAGGGGGATTGTTTAAAAGCTCTTACTATGCTTTGTCTTTGATAGTCTTTTGTTTATTTCTATAACAAAATTCTTTTCCAGAATTAAAATTTGTGAATTTTGTTCTTCTTTTGCCTTTCATGCAACAAGCTTTGCTGCTTGTCAAGCAATTCAATATTTTAAAGTTTTTCTCTGTTTAAAGCTTGATGAAAAATAAACATGATCGCATGGCAAAAAATCCGAGGGTTTCTTCACTTTCCACAACTTTATGTACATCTTGGAGCGCCGTATGTGCCACATACTTCAACCACGCATGGAACAGCCCTTGAGACAGTCACCTTAAACCATAGCAAATTCCACACCCCCTTGTCACTTGTCACCTGGTGTAGGTGCTTTCTTAAAGTTGACATCCCCTCGGAAATACCAGTTGAAATATCATTTGATTCCAGTGGCGGGTCCAGGGGGCGAGGTGGGCACCCCCATAACGTAGTCTAAAGTAGTGTCATTTACCTAATTAACGCAAGTTTGCGTTAATTAAACTTGCTCCTAACGCAAGCTTATCGGGTCAACCTATTTTGACCCCCTCCCTAAAAAAATCCTGGATCCGCCCCTGTTTGATTCTCCCACTTTGATTCTCCTACCATCCTGGGAAGGCAGATAATTGAAATGAAGTTTATCTTTAAAACTGAAGTTTAAAGTCAAATAATTTGCTGGACCAATATTGCACATCTAATTGTATGGTAAAATTCAATTCAACTGAATAAAAGGAATGGGTTCAAATAAAAATTGGCTATCACAAGAAAATCTTATCTAACAGAGTGTGATAAAAACTGTAAGTAAGGAGCAAATTGTGCCAATATTCACCAAAACTAAAAACAGAATTTTGAGGACATTTCACCCATCATTAATATGTGCTTTTTTATGTTAATTCTACATATATAAAATTCATTCTGTTTATTGTTGCTCACCAAAAGGTACGAATTTAAAAAATGCCAGTTTTTTGAAAAAAAGGAAGACACCCCAAAAACATCAAGCAACCTTTAGTGAAAACCGCTATATCAGGTTCATCATATCAGAAAATTCTACTGTGCAAGTTTCTGCGCTCCAATCTGTAAAATCTGGAATTTTGCATCTTTTTTCTCCAGAAGAAAGGTTGTGGATGCATATCTATTTTTTTTTTCCTGGGGTGATTGTATCAACCCAAAGGCCTTAAAAACTGGGGAGAGAGTTCAACTGAATGTAAACTTCAAGTTCCTTTTTAAGTGAACATAAAGATTGTGCCATGGGTAAGTACTGTTTTCTGGAGTTTTATGGCATCAAACTACAACTTGGCCCCAAAGAGGATCAATTTGCCATCAATTAAAGTTCCGAGAATCCAATTGATTTAAAAACATCAAAAACCTATACTTTATGCTTCATAGTTGCCAATGAAGTAATGCTGCAGAGTAGCAGTAGGCCTACTGGATTTAACAAAGTTGATTCACTCTCTTTTTTTAAGAAAGAAACTACTACTACTACTGCCACCACTAACAACTCGCCGCAGCACCAGGCCGCCTGAAGACAACACAGCTACGCATGCTCCTCCTCCACCCCAATCTGTTCAAAGCGTCTCTTTTTACACCCGCCCACGAAGTTCCCATTTCCTTTAAATCTTTCTTTTCGACATTGAGCAGGAAGGGAGAAACGATTCCCTGCTTTTTAACGGGGTCAAGCAGACTTCCACACAGAGTGTACGTGATGCTATGAAACACGTTTTGTTCGTGAAGATGGGTCTGACTAACGTTACTGATTCAGACATAGTCGGTGTTCAGCGGTTTAGTGTTGGATCTAATAATGATCGAAGACCAGATAAAGTTGCCCCTGTTCTCGTGCAGTTTCAATCTGATTAGATAGCCATTCATGTTTTTAAAGCAAAAAAAAAGCTTAGTGGCACAGGGTTATTTGTAGCCGAGAATCTAACAAAACGAAAGCATGATCTTCTGAGTTGTTCAAGAGATAAGTTTGGATATCGTAGTGTCTGGTCCGATCAAGGCCACAATTTTGTGCGTGAAGTTGATACTGACCCGATCCGGAGTATCTGGTCGATTGAAGATCTTATATAGTGCATGTTTTTTTTTGTTTTTTTTAATGTTTATTACTTTGTTTTTTTTCTGTTCTTCTTTTTTTGTTATTGGAGGGTTTTCCACGGTATCCGACATGCAACGCGTGTTTATGTTTTGGTAAAAATTTTGTCTCGCAGATTTCTAATTGTCTCTTTTCCGGTATTAAAGTATTGTCTCTTTACCGGTATTTTCAGGGGTAACAAGTAGAAAGCTATCTTATACTCGTGACACTCAGTCCTGCTGCCATCTACAATTTAGTCTAATGCTGACAGTTTCCGAGAACTTGATTGCGTAATCGATTGGGAATTTGGAACACCTGTGCTGTGGACCTCAATTCCCCTTTCGTGAATCAATAATTCCCCTTAGAAACAACAAATTAATTCCCCTTTCTTGAAAGATCAATCAACCAATGACATCATCTGTCAGACATTAAAAATTTTCGCTTAGAAACGATTCTCCAGGAATAGATCCAAGTCATTAATGTCTTTGCCTCGGAAACAATTCTACTGGTCGAACTCCAAAAGATATTAATAAACATTGCCATGGAAACAATTATCCACGAAACATCTTAGTGATGAATAGATTAACACGGGAATCAGGTTTCTTAGTAATTTCAAATGTGACAGCGCAGAGATGCCAAAACAAAAGGAACACGCTGAAGTTGCGATTAGGGGTTATTTGGGCGAAACCGTTTTAGACATTTTAGGGAATTATTTCGGCGAGAACAGTTAGAGACATTTTAAAAGATGATTTTAAAAGATGATTTTAGAAGAGAATTTGAGGGTGAAACTCTGTGGTCGCTATAATACACAAGTTCCATTTGAACAGTGTCGTGAGGTCCCTACCCGAACTCCAAAGATCCCCGGTCCCCCTAATGCACCTTGAGCCCCCAAAGACCCCTGGAACCCCCCCCCCCATTTTTTAAAATCATTTTTGAATTTTTTTAACATGATATTTTTTTTAACTTTTTTATGTATCTTAAAATGACATGAAATATGCTTACGGCTCTACCAATCGTACTCTGTGCTTGTTCATAGACACGACGCGGCTTTCCCACTGGTACTCTATGACAGGTTATCGACACTACCTAGTTTATTGCATGCATTAAATCAGTATTTTTTACGCAGTGGAAGGATAAACACACAATTCATATCTGTAAAAAAGTGAAGATGAATTTTTCAACGAAAGTATGTACACATGATAAAATCATCGTCGTGTTGAATGCTGACAAGGAGAAATACCTGAACTATGAAACGAGTGCAAGTGGTAACACTATTGGAAATGTATGCATGCGTTGTCATGACAGCGAGAATTTAGATTTCTTTGGAGTACGCAAGAATTTCAATCATGTAAACGATGGATATGCGAGAGTAACATTACCAGAGAAATTAGTGCTCAAAGAGAATGCAAACTTAAAAATAATTGTCGATGATCGGGGACAACTCCTTGCTAGTGCTTCCGGTAACATGCTACCTGTTGATACATCCTATCATCATCTTTCCGGTATTAGCATTTTAAAGAGAACAAGAAGAAGACAAGCATACTCTTGCACTAATGTCATTAATCATATCATGACAATGTGCCAAAACTGCTATCTATGTAAAAATAATGTGACAATAGACAGTGAAATCGCAGGCGGAATAAAAAGGACATTAGCAGACAATATCATCAATGAATATAAAGATGAATTGACGGAAAGTGAAGCGCAAGTGTACTAATAATGTATAATAATGTATTTAACATATTTTTATATTAATATTCTACATGTCGTTATTTCATTAAACATATCTTATGCATTATTTTGTTAAGTGTTCATTATTTTTAGGGTATGCTAGAACGTCAAACGTTCAGAATATCAATTAAAAAGGTCAGAGATGTAAGAAAAAGAATTTTAGAGATAAAGATACTACTAGCAGGCTCAATTTTTCATAGAATGGGCATTTCACAACAATTTCTTTTCTTAATGTCCTTCCTAAACCCATTTTACAAGTTAGAGCATCTATCCTTTTCATCCACAACTTTATTTTACAGCTTTTTGAATGCTCCAACACCAAGCAATACTTTTCAAAAGGCATTTCAGAACAAGTTCTTTTCTTAATGTCTTTCCTAAACCCATTTTACAATTTGAAGCATCCATCCTTTTCACCACAACTTTACTTTACAGCTTTTGAATGCCCAACACCAAGCAATACTTTTCAAAAGACATTTCAGAACAAGTTCTTTTCTTAATGTCCTTCCTAAACCCATTTTACGAATTGAAGTACCCATCCTTTTCACCCAAAACTTTACTTTACAGCTTTTTGAATGCTCCAACACCAAGCAATACTTTTGAAAAGGCATTTCACAACCAGTTCTTTTCATAATGTCCTTCCTAAACCCATTTTACAAGTTGAAGCATCAATCCTTTTCACCACAACTTTACTTTACAGCTTTTTTGAATGCTCCAACACCAAGCAATACTTTTCAAAAGGCATTTCAGAACAAGTTCTTTTCTTAATGTCCTTCCTAAACCCATTTTACAAATTGAAGTACCCATCCTTTTCATCCACAACTTTACTTTACAGCTTTTTGAATACTCCAACACCAAGCAATACTTTTTTAAGGGCATTTCACAACAAGTTCTTTTCTTAATGTCCCTCCTAAACCCATTTTACAAATTGAAGTACCCATCCTTTTCACCCACAACTTTACTATACGGCCTTTTTGAATGCCTCAACACCAAGCAATACCTTTCAAAAGGCATTTCACAACAAGTTATTTTCTTAATGTCCTTTCTAAACCCTTTTTACAAGTTGAAGTACCCATCCTTTTCATCCACAACTTTACTTTACAGCTTTTTTGAATGCTCCAACACCAAGCAATACTTTTCAAAGGACATTTCAGAACAATTTCTTTTCTTAATGTCCTTCCTAAACCCATTTTCCAACTTGAAGTAGCCATCCTTTTCACCCAAAACTTTACTTTACAGCTTTTTGAATGCTCGAACACCAAGGAATACTTTTTTAAGGGCATTTCACAACAAGTTCTTTTCTTAATGTCCTTCCTAAACCCATTTTACAAATTGAAGTACCCATCCTTTTCACCCACAACTTTACTATACGGCCTTTTTGAATGCCTCAACACCAAGCAATACCTTTCAAATGGCATTTCATAACAAGTTCTTTTCTTAATATCCTTCCTAAACCCTTTTTACAAGGTGAAGTACCCATCCCTTTCATCCACAACTTTACTTTACAGCTTTTTTGAATGCTCCAACACCAAGCAATACTTTTCAAAGGGCATTTCAGAACAATTTCTTTTCTTAATGTCCTTCCTAAACCCATTTTCAAACTTGAAGTAGCCATCCTTTTCACCCACAACTTTTTGTGTGTATTCGACATGAAGATAAGGAGCTCCACTTTAATTCTGAGTTTTCTCCAAGGAGTGCAAAATGTTCAAGTTCTCTTCTGAATTTTCTTAAAGAAGAGAAAAAAGTTAGCTTAATTCTGAATTTTACCAATGAAAATGAAAAAAGCTTCCACTTCAGTTCTTAATTTCTCAAAGACATAAAAAATTTCAAGTTCAGTTCTAAATTTTTCCGTAGAAGATAGAAAAGTTATACTATGATTGTGATTATTTTCCAGTGAAGATAAAAAGTTTCACTTTAATTCTAAATTTTCTTAAATACAGTTCCGATTTTTCTCAAAGAGATGAAAAAATTTAAAGTTCTGTTCCAAGTTTTTCATAGAAGATAGAAGAAGTTATACATTGAACGTGAATATTCACCATGAAGATAAAAATTTCCACTTTAATTCAAAATTTTCTCAATGAAGTGCAAAATGGTCAAGTTCTTTTCTAATTTTTACAAGAAAATAAAAAGTTTCCACTTCAGTTCTGTTTTTTTCTCAAAGAGATGAAAAATTTAAAGTTCTATTCTAATTTAAATTAAATTTTAGCTCCTTTGTCTTAGGGACTTACCCCTCAAATTTTTAAATTATAAAATGAGTGACTCGTTCTATTATTAAAGACAATTATTCAAACTCGTTCATCTAACCTCCAAAACAATAGATTGGGTTAGGTATAAAAAAATATTAATAAATAAATAGAAACATTTCTACAAGTTTAAGTTAGGTTAGGTTAAATTATCTTCCGCGATCTTGATAAGTTTTCCTAAACTTTACTGGCGAGTATGGTTAGGTTAGGTTAGGCCAGATTAAGTTATGTTAGATTAGGTTAGGTTAAGTTAGATTAGGTTAGACTACGTACGCTTCACTTAGGTTAGGTTAGGT
>NC_142814.1:12474489-12511934 GCF_049724085.1 Artemia sp. Qi Xiang Cuo
GAATTCTGAAACTGGACTTAAGTTATTTCAACAGATAGACGTTAGCACGCTAAATAGAAATTTGAGTCGCATAAGTTTGGGTTATTAAGCGTTTGAATCTGATGAGAAGATGTTTAATTTCTTTTAATCCTCAATATATAGATTCCTCTCCCTTATGATTTTCGTAATAATTAACCATTATCGCATATCCTTAGGGATATTAAGCGGTTAAATCTGATAAGAATGGTGTTTAATTTCTTTAAACGAAATTTTAGTACCATATTACACACTGTGACCAGTGTAAAAACAAATCCTCTTGATATTATTTGAAGAATCATTACATAAAAATTCTTGTTTGAGATGTTAATATATTCAATTTCTTTATTATATAATGTAGTTTCATTTTGGAACTTTAAACAGTTTGAATATCCATTCTATCAATATAACTTCAAAGATGTATGGCGTTTTTGACTGTGAATACATTGGCGTGAAGAAATCGGCGTGTGGAGTGATTTTGGAATGCGCATTTCTACTGTTGACTACTGATCATCAAGAGGTCTCTTGTTACCACTGGTATATAAACTATAACATGTATGCGTACAATGAAGAGAGGTGGCGCAGTACACTATATTTTATAAACAAAATAGGTTTATATAATAGAATGATTCTTCCATCCTATAACAAAGGGAAGGATTTATCCTACATAAAGGAGGAAGTTAGAGAGGTATGCTGTTTTTTGGCGAAACAGCACTGTACACAAGGTGGAATGAACCCTCTGACAAACTTTTAATCGAGAAATGCAATTCATATATACCGTTATTTAACATAGAAGATTTTAGTTGTGAGATATTTTCGAGTAAGATACATTGCCCAGGGGAAGAGGTTTGATTTTTTAGTAAATGGGTAAGAATAGATATTCCTTCTCAGAATATGTGTGTGAGATATCCTAAGAAGAAGAAGAAGAAGAATAAACAAATCCGTGATATAGATTGGCACAACAACAGCAACCATACAAGAAAATCGAAATATATTTTCTTGTGATTATTATCGCTTCTTATCAGCAGTTGTACCAAACCTATCCTGCTCAAGTCATCCTCAGGGCTATATTGTAGTGATTACACTTCCAATTTTTTAGTGAATACATTTTTATATAATATTTTTCACATCATTGTTTTAGTTTTTTTTTTTTTTTTAATGACTTGACAAATAGGAAATTTTAATAGGGCCGCAAAAAAAAAACGTCCCCCCAGATCCCAAATAAAATTCCATAGTAAAAGATAACCATTATGGATGGTCTAGCACATTATCTGAAAGTTCTAATGATGGCTCCGATTCGGAGAATAGGACAATGATAACTGTAGGTCCTAATGCAACCATAAATGATGATAATGGGTTTCAAGAGGTCCTCTCTAGAAGCTCTAAAAAAAGGAAAAAAATCTCCCCAATTAAAAGCATTTCCCCTCTCCCTGCCCATGATCCTCCCTCCAAAAACTTACGAATTTACCTTAAAATTACTCCCACTACCCCCATTGAAATAAAAATGATCACTGCAATAAGAGTTGCAATTTTTAAACTGCTAATATCAATGTTCTCTCTTAACATTAACCGTGATGGATCTCTGCTAATAGCTGTAGAAGATCAGAATTCAGCAGATACAATAATTAACCTTAAATCCCTTCTGAATATCCCAATTATTGCATCTAATTGGAACCCAAAACAATCACCAACAAAAATTGAAGTTTACTATGTTCCCCCAGAGATATCTACTCAGGAGTTAAAAGAAGGCCTCTCAGATAGGGCTGGAAACACCATCCCAGTTGATGATGTTACCCAACTTGGAAAACCTAATTCTACTGGTCTAGAAACTAGTAGATCCTTCCTATTCACACTAAAGGATAAAATTGATATCCCAGAAAAATTATTCCTATTTGGGCAAATCAAACCACACAAGGAATACAAACCTAAGCCTATTCAGTGTCAGAAGTGTTTCAAACTGGGACACACGACAAACAAATGCAATGAAATTCTCCAAGAGTGTAGTAATTGTAAATCTTTCAATCCTAAAGAATTGACAACTTGCAAAAACACCCAAATTACATGCATCGATTGAAAAGGTCCTCATGAATATCCAAATAAAAAATTATGAACTGAATACGAGAACAGAGCTCGAACACTCCAAAGATCAACGTAGAAGGCCATCCCATCCACTTCACAGCGATTGAAGCACATGCTGAACAACACCACCAAATAAAGCCTGTGATGAAACCAACCAAAACCCCTAAGTCAAATGCCCCAAATGCATCAAGCACCCCATATAAAACAATCTCTTCTAAGACTCTTAGCTCAAATCCCTATCAGAAGGAATCACCAAGCCAGCAAGCCTTGTTTTCCGGTGAGATGAGGCCAGCCTGGCCCTCCCTTTCAAGAAGAAACAAACCAGAAACACTACCAGGAATCAATCCCTTAACAAACAAACAGGATGCACTACCAAAAATGCAATCCCCAAATATATGCTTATTCATTTTAAACTGTAATGCAGTTCAGGCCATGAACATACATCAACTACACAAAACAAACATTATTGCAGAATTGGCAAAAATCTACATCCCAGATGATATGCTCATTCAAGCAAAAAAAGATCTTGCTTTACTTTTAACAAAGATGAACATTGATACACAGTCATATGAAGAATAAATCAACAACACAACATTTATCAATACTCCAATGGAATGTAAGATCACTCACAGAAAATAAGCTAAATGAACTAATATCATTTATGAATAATCATTCCATTAATATTGCTTGCCTCCAGGAAACTCGTTTAACCCAAAATCAACAAATTAAGTCTCTGGGATATACTATCCTGAGAAAGGATAGATCTTCAGAGAGAAAAGGAGGTGGTGTAGCTTTATTAGTTAATATTAATATAAAATTCTGTGGCATCAATTTTCCAGATTTTGAAAATGATGTTGATGTAATGGGTATAAGTGTTTGGCTGAATAATTTAAAAACCTACATAATAAGCTTCTATAACCTGAATGGCCAATCTTCAGATGCCAAGGATTTCCTTAATCATGTAAATAATTATAACATCTTAAAAAATATCATTATTTGTGGTGATTTCAATGCCCACAGCCTTTTGTGGGAGAAACAAACCAGCAAATAAAGCTGGTAAATTTATTTAGGATATGACTTCAAATAATAATGAATTAGCTGTTGCTACCCCTCCAAACCTGAATACATATTTTAACCCCATAAGTGGCAAATTCTCTTCAATTGACCTATAAGTTGTGTCTTTAAACTTTTTGAACAAAATTTACATTAGTAAAATTGATAGCCTGTGTACAGACCACTCTGATATAGTTTGCTCCCTAAATGAGCCTGCTGACAGTTCATCTCATACCTCCAAATATAACATCATTAAATCAAATTGTTCTATTTTCCAAAAAAAGCTAAGTGATGAAATTATAAGTTTCAACAAAAGTTCATGCATTTCTAATAAAACAGTTGACACACATGATGAAGCCTTAATTTCTTTACTAATAAATACTGCTAATCATACTATCACCAGGACAACACCTAAGAAGACAGTCCCTAAATAAAGTCCTAAAGCATGGTGGACAAATGAGTGCCTAAATAAATGGAAGATAAAAAAGGCAGGTAGGACAGAATTCATAAAAAAACCAACACCTACTACATATTTAAAAAAATTACAAGCAGAATCTAATCTAAAAAGGACTATAATAGATCCTAAATATAAGTACTGGGATAATTTTGCAAATAATCTCTCCATAGAAACACCTGAGCCAATTATGCATAAATTTGTAAGCCAAATATGTGGGGAAAACACTTCTACCAACCCACTCTTGTATGAGCTTATGCATAATAATACCCATTATGACAATGATATCGAAAAGACTAATCTATTTGCAACTCTTTTTGCTAATAAGCTAACATCAAATAATCAAAGCAAACTGTCCACAATTCCTATGAATCCTAGTTACCAACCGCGCCCAGGATCCGAGTATGTAACTAATCCATTTTCAATCCAGGAATTGAATAATGCAATACATCATATCAGGTCCAAAACTGGCAGCAGCTATGACAATATACACCCTACATGAATAAAGAATCTCGCTCCTTCATACAAACAAGAACTGCTAAATTGTTATAATCACGCTTGGGCATCTTCTAGGTTCCTCAACATATGGAAATGTTCGTCCCTCCTTCCAATCCTAAAGAAAAATAAACCAAAAGATAGCCCTGAGTCTTATAGGCCCATAATGATTACACTTGGGATGGGGAAAATAATGGAGAAAATGATTTATCACAGACTCCTCTGGTTTGTTGAGAATAATAACATGATCCCACACACTCAAACTGGATTCAGGAAATACCACTCCTCAACAGATGCTTTCATTTTGCTAACAAATGCAATAAATGAATCTTTCTCAAAAAATAATATCCTAGTGGCAGCTTTCCTTGATTTTGAAGGAGCAAATGACAATGTGAACCACCAAATCCTTTTAAACAAACTTGCAAACCTTAGAGTACCTCCTAAGCTAGTATCCTTTATTAAATCCTTCATATAAGTGCGAAGTTTCATTGTTTGTGTTGGTTCAGCCTCTTCACCCCAAAAGACAATATCCAAAGGCCTACCTCAGGGAGCAGTCCTCAGTTGCCTCCTATTTGCCCTATATCTCTGGGACATGAACCTACCCCACACGAATCTACAATATGCTGATGATCTGGTGCTATGGTCATCTGGCAACACCTTTCAGATAGCACAGTCAAATCTGCAAAAGTCACTTTTCCAGTTTGAAAAATTCTCTCAACATTCAGATTTACCCATTGCACCCACCAAGTCAAAAATAATCCAATTTCACAGGAAGCGAAACCATGTTAATGCAAAACTAAATCTAAATAAAACACCTATTCCAGAAGATAATAATATTAATTACCTAGGTCTCATGCTTGACCAAAAACTTAATTTCCACCTCCACATTTCAAACACAATAAAAAAATGTTATAGAAAAGCAAATATACTAAAAAGACTTCTTTCCACACCCTGGGGTTGTAAGGAGAAAACCTTACTCCAGTTTTATAAATCACATATAAGACCCCATATTGACTATGGGCTCATTGTCTATGGTGCATGTGCAAAGACCCAGATGCAAAAAATTGAAACAACACAAAATGATATAATACGTCTCATATTTGGTCTTAGGAAACCCACAAGCACCAAGTTTCTGCTTATGGAGAGTAGATTAACAAGAATAAGGGAGAGACGTAGGTTTCTCTTGATAAAACATCTTACAAAAATTGAATCAAATAGCTCACACACATTACATAATTGGTTAAGAAATCCATCCATGTATAGAGGTATTGCCGATGAGTATGCCAATATTCAAAAGAAGTTCCCTGTGCCAGCATAGTATATTGCACTTAGTTTTCCCCATTTCACTCCATGGAATTGGTCATCTCCCAGAATAAATACTGAATTTTCTAAATGGAATAAAGATTTAACCCCCATTTCTTTTGTTCAGAAAAAATTTACAGAACTTAATACAATTACGTATCAAAATCACTTCCAAATGTTTGTTGAAGGGTCAAAAATAAATGAGAAGGTTGCAAGTGGTGTTTTCCTTCCTCACCTGAAAATTGGAATGGGCGAGAGATTATTTAATAATTTATCTATAATGTCTGCTGAGTTAAATGCCATAATCATGGCATTAGAACACCTTAAGCAAAACCAATCTTTGATTGAAAATTTGAATAATATTATCATCTATTCCTACTCTTTATCAAGCCTGGAGCTGCTGGCCTCAGCTCCTCAATATAAGTTGGACATTGACACTTATCATTGTCTCAGTATTATTGATAATCTTGCTTCAAGTGGCATAAAAACTTACTTTCAGTACATTCCTAGCCACTCTGGCATAAGTGGTAATCATCAGGTTGATGAAATAGCAAAAAATGCTATAAATATTGACCAGCCAAGTGGGAGACCAATCCCAATTAGAGATATTTACCGATGGAGGCTTTCAGATATTAATTTTAATAAGATTAATCCTATCCTTTCCCCCTTTCCCAATAAGCATCTTTCTAAAATTTATCATAGAATTCGTTCTGGAAGAAATGGACTAAATTTACTTGTATTCTCATATAAGCTCTCTTATTCAAGTGGCTCAATTCCCCTGTCCCCTCTTCGCAGGCATTGTAATATGAATAATGAAACAATTGACCATTGCCTATTTGAATGTAATATGCTGACGTCTGCACAACATACCTTGCTTTCTAAACTGTTAAAATACTTCAAACACCACAAAATCCCGCTGTCAGCCAAGAGCCTAGCCAACTGTACCTACACACGGAGCATAGAAATCGACATCTATCATCTTATATTTGAACTCCTAGAGTCGAAAGATCTGCTGAAAGATATCTGAATATATCTAATAAATATGAGGCAATCAAGCCAGTAGCTCTGTAGCCCACAGAGTGAAGCAAAAGGAAAAGGGCTAAATAGTGTTACTGAAAAGCCCGCCTGCTGTAAAATAGAAAAAAAAAAAGAAAGATTGGAATCATACTGAGTGGATGACAAACAATGATGAATTTTTACAATAGTCATCACACTCATGACTACCCAACGGTCTTTTTAAAGACCACCAATTCTATAAACACTTCGTAACTATGGTAATATGAATCTTTTAGGTTCAACGTTTGAAGCTAGCTTCAGCTGAAGCTTAGGATAGTAGCGGATATCCTACTGTAGGGCTCATTTGAATGACAATTAAAAGTTCTAGTGCCCTGTTTAAGTGACCAAAAACTGAAGGGGCAACTATGCTCCATTCAATGCTCAATTTTATCAAAGTTACAAAATCCAAATTTTTAGAAAGCCATTATGTTCAGCATAGTCGAAATATCTAATAAGTATGTCATTGAGGATGACTTAATCCCTCACAGTCTCCAGGGGGAGGGACTGCAAGTTATGAACTTTGCCCATTGTTTACATATAGTTTTTATTATTGGGAAGTATACAGATGTTTTCAGGGCTGACTATTTCTGATGGGAGAGGGGGTCGGGGGGAGGAGGAATTTACGTGGGAATATCTCTCCATGGAGGAATTTTGTATGGGAGAAAGGGATTGTCCATGAAGGAAAACCCTCACTCTTTACGCTAAAGTTCTTTAGAACTTTCAAAAGAGATATCTAAAGTTTTGAAACACTTTTCAGCCATTTCTTGTTAAAATTTTTTATTTCAACTCATCCACACAGGGTTTTCCCTAGCAACTCGTCCTCCACTATAACTACGCTAATACATCCTTCTGGCAATCGACCCATCTCCCCCAAAACACTTTTCAGACATTTCATGTTAAAAAAAAAATTTATTTGAACTCATCCACATGGGTTTTTCGCTAGCAACTCGCCCTCCACTATACCTTCGCTAATACATCCTTTTCTTGTTAAAAAATTTCTATTTCAACTCATTCACACGGGTTTTTCCACAGTTGAACCAGAGAATGGACCGAAGTTTCACATTTGAACGAGAGAATTGCATTTTGCATAATTTTCTTACAGAAAACTAGAGTTTATGGTAAAAAAACCCTTATTAGCTCAGATTCTACAGAAATAGTTTATTTTTTGATTCATACCTGGATTTATGCTTCACCTATGAACCATCGAATTGTATTTTCCATAATTTTCTTACAAAAAACTAGAGTTTACGATCAAAAACCCTTATTAGCTTAGATTTTTCGCTAGCAACTCGCCCTCCACTATAAATTCGCTAATGCATCCTTCTGCCAATCAACCCATCTCCCCCAAAACACTTTTCAGCCATTTCTTGTTAAAAAATTTTATTTCAACTCATCCACACGGGGTTTTCGCTTACTTGTGTATTATACAGACCACATCGGAGAGCTAAAGCTAGGTCAAGTCACAATGCCATTCTATATTTTTATATCCTCATTAAGGACATTCAGAGCAGAGTTACACAAATGGAATACCATTTTTGCAAATTGAGTTAGTTTTACGCGAACGATAAAAGTTTTGGCAAATCGAGATAGCTTTACGCAAATGAAATACCATTGATAAAACATAATGAAAATTGGAATGAAGTGTACGGATATTATATCGGGTTTTTTAACTGAGTACATTATAGCTAGCCAAGTTTTTTAAAAAACCGACCAATCAAGTTATCATATGAACTATCCTCCAAGCTTTCTTTAACCGTTTGACACACAAAAATGGGTGTCATAATAGAAAACCTGCCTACCAACCCATGTAGGGTTCATAGTAATAGGTCACTGGCCCGTGGTAAGGCATATTACGCAATCAGAGTCAGTGGTAATTGGGTGCTTACTACTCACACTGACAAAGCCATATCGAGGATTTGTGTTCAAGGTTGGGGGTTTTGTTTGGAGGGTGGTACAAACAATTCTTTGCAAAACACATAAAAAATGTACTTATATGAAATTTGGTACTTTTTATTACCAGTCAAACAAAAACTTTGGGTGGGGGTAAAACCAGGAACCCCCTGGATATTTTCAGCCCTGATAACCCTGACTCTATTTTCAGTGACACCAGCAGTCTTTAGTTACCATTACGATCGAGTTCAGAAGCCGAAAATTCTTTTTTTCTTTTCTTTCTTTCGTTTTAATAAGCAACTACCGGTGGCCCTATTTCAAAGTCGGGTGCACTTGGTAGGGCAAGTTACCAACTATAAACTAAGACGGGCCACAACCAGGAGTAATTGTCACAAATTTCTGAGTACATAATAAGCGCAACGTTGACATAATATAAAATGTGCTAGAAACTGCTAGAAATAAAACCAGAAAAGTAAAATCCCGAGCCTCCTGCATATCTTTGTCTCTGTAATTCAAAATTTTTCCAAAAATCGCTGATTCTCAATTACTTCTTATTTAAATTTTTTGTAGCCTTGATTTTTTTTCCAATAGCTTCACTTTCTCCAGTCCATATCCAGTTTACGTTTGATTACAAATACATCAAAAATCTGGTAAATCAAGACATCCTTTATGATTTCTTGCCCCCCCCCGCCTCTTCATATCAAGTGCCGATAAAAAAATTAACACAAAAAGTATATTTCAATATAAAAAACAAAGTGGCTAAAAGAAGAAAAAATTGTACGTTAAATTACGAAAGCAACTTCCTTGCAGCAACCGGGATCGAACCTTAACCTGGAAGATTCCAGGTGCGGCTTTATCCACTGCGCTGTCACAACGTATTTAAATTGAATATTCATAATATGTATGATATGGAAGTAGCTTGTCTCTGAGAGAAACTGATGTCATATCCTAGAGAAATAACTACCCTGTTACGTCTCTCTTTACTTTCACATTTGAAATAATCGACTTCGATATAAGCCTAGAATTCGGAATCGTGAGAAGAAAATATAATAAGAAAATGAATTTGAGCATCTCTTATGTAGATTATCAAGTAAAATTTGGCTTTTTATTTTTAGCCACCCTTGAATAATTTTATTAATGCACTCCTTCCCCTCCTCCCAAGGAAAACTGTAAGTGCCTGGCTGACAAAGATTTTATATATTACCAGGTTAATCCAAGAAAAGAGACAAAGAGAAAGTATTATTACATACTTCCATGTTAAAATGTATGCTTTTATTCCAATAAGTTCTTTTGTGAAGCAAAATGTAACCCTTTTTTTTCTCATCACATGAATAACTCCGCCTTCTTGTCAGTTGGTGACACATGTTGTTTTTATGTTAAATTTGGAGCGTGTAAAAAGAATGAGAAACACGATTGGTTCTTTTTTTATGAAAATTATAAAGAAGTAAAAGGAACAGCTTTATAAGCCACAATATTATCTACTGGTAACCTCTCAAATTCTCTTTGATTGAACCATAATCTGTTTTCTTTTTTTCAAATGTTTCAAACAACCTAAATTGTTTCAGTTTATGTCAGTTAAATCGGTTCCAGAGCCTTTTATGAATTAATTAAAAAAAAAATTTCCAAAAAAGAAGTTTTTCAAAGAAAATTAAAGGCCATATTAAACTTCAGATCAGAAAAAATAAAAACCTACAATAACTCAAAATCAAAACGACTATTCAAAAAGCCACATTAGCTAACCACTTATCAGCTAAGACATGCCACAACCAGGGACAATTGTCCCAATTTCCGAGTGTATAATTAGATCGCCGTTGATATTACATCAAATGAGCAATAGCTAGAAATAAAAATCAGTCAAATCCCGAGCCTCCTGCATATTTGTATCTCTGTTATCCAGAATTTTACTAAACACCAACCAAAAATAGGTTTAAGCTAGATTCTCAACTACTTATTTTTAAAATTTGTGTAGCCTTAAAATATCTCCAATATCTTCTTTTTCTTCTAGTCCATGTCCAATCCGTGTTTGATTACAAATACATCAACAATCATGTAAATCAAGAAAATATTTCTTGCCCCCCCCCCATCTATTGCAGGTAAAAAAAAAACACTACAAGTATATTTCTACATACAAAAACCTACTAGCTAAAACAAAAGAAAAATTATTCATACAAATTTCTTTTTATTGAGATTTCTTTGCAACAGGCGAGATTGAACATCAACTAGAAATTTTCGAGGCGTGGCTTTATCTTCTGTACTGTTACAAGGTATCTGAGTTGAATATTCATAATATGTATCATATGGATGTAGCTTCTGAAACAAGATGCGGGTGTCTCCCAATGAGGTGGTCTTTTTTTTAGCCACAATATATTCTACAGGTAAGCTGCCAGTTTCTTTGTGATACAACCAGAGTCTGTATCATTCACATACTCTAACTCGGTCCTAGTGTATTTTATGGATGGTGGAAGACCGGAAAACTAAAAGTTCGTGAAACCAATTATCAGATCGAATTTTCGCCTTTCATAGTATAGGGACAAAGAAAGAGGCTGGGAAAGGAAGAGATGGCTGATTTAATTCCTTCTTTTATTAATCCTTATTTATTTCTATTGAAAGTAGAGAATACGATGAGGCTTGAGTTTCTGAGGAAACGCAGCCTCAGAAACTCAACCTTAAGAGGTTTAACCACCTCCACCTCCCAAAATGTTCGTCTGACTCCTAAAAAAAATAACAAAAATATATTTAAGCCAATTTTTGATGTGTTTTTAAGTTTTTTGTAAGACCCTCCCCGACAAAAAAAAATCCTAGATACGGCCGTAGTTGTAACTATCAATACGGTTGTCACTGTTTTGCAAGGACCAAAGTCCCTATTTCTCAAAAAACAAAATTGTTCATGTATGTTGAAAAGCCAGTGTGGTTTTTGCAGAAACACAGTTCCTAAAGGACTTTTACAAATAAAAGTGGTACCGATAAATTCCGTATCTTATATGTCATTATCTTATTTTGATGCCCCCCCCCTAGTACTACACAGTATATTGTACTTTTTTGATTGTACTCCTGAGGGTAAAAAAAACGCGTTATTCACGTTCAAGCAAAGATACTAAACTTTTGGTATTAAACTTGCTTATTACTTACATGTGGTTTCACAAATTTTCCAGATGTATTTTTATTCGTTTGATAAGTTACTGACTACTACCGCTTTAGGATTTCGTCAGGATTTCCAAATATCATGGTCGTTTTTCTGACAATGCCTTCTACCCCACCCCTGATGTTCCCATATACCATGTATTACCCTTTGGAAATATATTTTTTTAAAAACCACTTAAACGAGGAAATTCTTACTTTAAAATATGCAGCCTATTGCGGTTAAACATATTATCATGTTTCCTTCCTTTGTTATCTACCCTTTAAAATTATTTAGATAGTATTATATCCTATTTAATATTTTCTAATATTTTAGAATGTTTTAAGTGATATTTATAGTATTTTTTTTAACTAACAAATAAAACTTCAAATGGAAATAAGTCCTTTTATTAAACAGTGAGAACAGATACGAAAAACTTGAATATTTCGAACATATACGCAAGTGGTTTCCAGACCCAGATCCAGACTGACTTCGACAATTGAGTGATCCACACTGTGGTTGAATGATCCAACTTGAATCACAGAGAAACTGAGGTCAAATGGAAATAAGTCCTTTTATTAAACAGTGAGAACAGATACGAAAAACTTGAATATTTCGAACATATACGCAAGTGGTTTCCAGACCCAGATCCAGACTGACTTCGACAATTGAGTGATCCACACTGTGGTTGAATGATCCAACTTGAATCACAGAGAAACTGAGAGGTTAACTGTAGATAATCTTGTGGCTCAAAAACTGTCTGTTTTTTTTTTTTACTCCTTTAAAATTTCAAAAAGAAGAACCAATCATACTTCGCGTTCTCTTTACATGCTCAAAATTTGACAGAGCAACAACTTGTGGATACAGCAACCGAAAATAAGGCGGAGTTATTCATGTCATGTGTTAAAATAGAATTGTTATGTTTGGCTTCACAAAAATAACCCAGTGGCATTAAAGCATATATTTTAATATGGAAGTATGTGATAATATTCTTGCTTTGTCTCTTTCTTTGAATTAACCAGACAGTATAATAGCCCCTGTCAGGCACGTACTAAGATTTTCCTCACGGGGAGGGAGTGCAGTTAAAAAGATTAAAGGGGGTAATAATAAAAAGTCAAACATTACTTGATAATTTAAATCAGAAAGGCCCAGAAATTCAAGATAATTTAGAATTTAGGGGTCGGCCTGATCTTTGCCAGGAAGCTTCTAGCGATTTTTTGGTAATTTTAACTCCGAGAATACTTAAAAAAACAGTAAAACTTGTGAATAGCAAGACATAAATAAATGAAGTTAAGGAATTTAAAAAAAAGAATAAGATAAAAAGAAGAATATAAGAAAAGAAGAATAAGATAAAAAGAGGAAAAGAAGAATAAGATAAAAAGAAGAATATAAGAAGCTTAACCTGCACAGGAGAAGTCTATGGTCTGATTTTTTGATATATTTGTAATCAAACGTGGACTGGAGAAAAAAAAAGATTTATTTGTATATATATCTAATATATATGCTATATTAGACAAAATGTATTATTATCTAACATATAATTTACCTCCCAATATATTTGCACAATGGGAGGGGGGATAAAGTATTGAGGAGGTGCCTTCAAAATATGTTAATTGTATTTTGTCTGCATGTTATAAAGCACAAATTCTTTTCTTAGCGTGTTTTCTTCTCAAAAGCCCTAATTCTAGGCTTAATTGTGCCAAGTTCGGTTATTTAAATGTGATAGTAAAGAGCGACATAATATTTATAGTGACAGTTATTTCCCTAGGACATGACGTCATTTTATCTCAGTGACAAGTTAAATTAATTTAATACATATTATGAATATCCGAATCAAACACATTATAATAGCGTAGTTAAGTATTAAGTATGAACTTAATTAACGCAGATTTGCATTAATTAAACTTGCTCCTAACGCAAGTCTATTGGATTAACCTATTTTGCCCCCCCCTAAAAAAAATCCTTGATCCGCCCCTGCCTCGACACCGTGTGAATCAAGATCAAACCGTGTTAGATTTACAGTATAAGGAGGATCAGACCGCGTTAGGCCAAACAACCTATTTAAGGCCAAACCAGCTGATAAAAATCTGTTCCCTCCCCCCTCCTGAACATTTTGGCCTGGGGTACCGCCATTCAGTAGGCATGAATGTAGTCAAAGAGACACAACCAGTGGCATATTGCCAAGGGGTTGCCAACTCTTAAGAGCAGACACACCAGGTGGTGCGTGCCTAGTATGGCAAACTTGCGCCAACCCTGGAGAAACTGTGTCAAGCGTTGCGGGACTGTGCCAAGCGTGGAGAAATTTTGCGTCACACGTGACGCTCCGAGATATACGCCAATTACGGAAAGTGGGTGTGACCACGGAAACCTACGAAAGACCGACACAATCGGTTGCTTTAGTACAGTCAATCTAAATTAACTTTAAATTAATTTATTTAATTTTAAATTAATTTATTAATTTTAAATTAATTAAGTACAGTCAATCTAAATTAATTTTAAGGGTTGCCTCAAAAAAATTGCAACAGTTTCGATTTTAGTATCATTCGAACTGGGAAAAAATTCTTTACGAAATATAAAATAATGACTTAAAAAAAATAATAACTTGCACTTTTAAAAAGTCGGTGACTGGAAAATCTGGTACATGTATCGCGAATATGGGCTCAGTTCTGTGTTTGACCATCCCTAAATCGTTTGCCCCCCGCCAACCACACTGACACGCGCGAGATATAGCGTGCATTAATGCACGTTGCACGTTGGATATTACACGAAGTCGGATCCAGGCAGAGAAAATTTACACTTTTTATGCCAAAATGCTAGGAACAGTCATGTCCTAGTATCTTGTCCCTGCCCACCCAATCCAGTAAATGGTTTCGCACAAATCTCAAAATGCCGGCATCTGCAATGTTCTTCAACGTTCTTGGTGAAAAATAATTTAATAGATGCGATGCGCAAGAACTGATGGTTTTTGCCGACACTCGAGTATAAAAGAAGCGGAAGCAGAATGCTTACTGATCAATTTTGGATTCTATTTAACTTCTTAGTTACATTCAAGATCCAAGGAAGGTTTTGCCAAGCTGAAATCAGATCATAGCTAAATAATGAAAGGACGTAATGGGTATGTTTTACTATGAGCCATCGAAAGTAAGGATAAATTCGATTGTCAATAAATACCGCTTCTCTACTGGAATGATTGAGATGTACGGGGGATAATCGCAACTTTATAACTATACGAACGATATGACAAGAGTGTTTTCTGAATCTGCCAAAAGCATCTGAAGAGATTGGTGTTATTCATGCTTTAAATAAATCAGATCCTAAGGCACTTGCAACCCAGTTTTACATAGGGGAGGTCAGGGTTGAGCCGGGTACTCTCAATTATTCATAAACAAACCCTTCGGTAGAATATTCTAAAAAAATTAGTAATAGTGCCATCTAACCTTCATGTCTCAAGGAAAAATTCCTAGTTTGGTTGATTGATCTTTTCAAAAGTTAAACAGCAAAAACTGCTTTAGGTAGGTCAATTTTTTCCGGCACCTTTGACCTTTATCGTAACCTTTGACCAGCCGTTGTGGTGGAAGTCCATGAAGATTATTGCTGCAGAAAGACCTAGAGATATTGTTGCAAAAGTAGTGGTTAGACTAGGAGGATTATACACCCTAATGAGCTTTACCGGTGCCATTGGATCTTTGATGGATGGGTCTGGACTGAAATAAATCTTTGAATTGATGTACTCTTCCGATGCAGTTCCTCATCTTCCAAGTTATAAGGCTATTTTTCGAGCTCTGCAAGCCCATACCATTGTAGACGCGGCACTTCACTCGATTCTGATAAAGGAACTTGTAGACGAGGATTCAGATGCAGAACTTGAATTGAATACAGAACTTGCATTGAATACGGCTGAGCTTAACAAAATAAAAGACCTATATGAGAAAGTAACGGAGGGACGAGCTTCTCTTGAACATATCTCCCAGGATTCAAGTCTCATGAAAGTCAAAGCTTCTTTGTCGGCTCTTAAATCAGAGAAAAGTCACGAGACTCGAACAGAAAAACTTTGAATTTAGTACATGGATATGGTTGCTATTCTTCAAAATTTGCCCAGAGATGAACGTAGAGGTCAATGAAAACTTCATTTCCAAACAGTTTCGCAACACACCCGTACCTTGCAGTAGCTGGTCACAAAAACTGCACAAAGTCGGCAAGATGAACAGACTTGAACATAAAAGCCCAACACTTTTCCAGTCTTTGAAAAAGGCTTGCACGTTGTGAGAAGACTGGACAGATTTTGGACCGGTTTATCTAGGGATTTGGTCACAGAACAAGAACTGATGAGAAGTCTAAAAAAGGCAACCGGATTGACTAGAGGTAGAGGAATGACGGAAGTACAGAGACTTCAGTGCGTAATGGGGGGTCCAGCCTGTTCCAACACTAATCTTCTGATGCAAGAACTGACAGATCTTTCCCATCCCAAAAGTGACCAACACAAAGAGCTTGGTATTTCAAGGCAGCAGAGGGACTGCAAAGACACAAAAATAGCTATTGACTTCGTCGAGCAGTCACCACCTTTCGAGGGTGATCTGCTATCGCTTCGAAGCCTTGCTACTTGTACGACTGCTGCAGAAAACGTGTACGCCAATAAAGCAGTGGGAGTCAGGAAGTAGATTATTGACCGAATGTAGGGAAACCTCTGAAGGAGCATTCGTTCAAATGGAAGGATCAGGCAGTCCTTATGACTGCGAAGAAAAAAAAAAAATAGGGGATAAATCCACCGTTTAGACCCTTCATTGCTGTTTCTGCGTCTTCTAACTATATCCAAACGACTGAGTATGGACGAAGAATCTTCATTGGAATATGAAATTTGCTCCTATCCTGTGTCACTTTTTGAAAGCCAAATAAACCATAGCTAACAAAAGCTATCAAGCAACTTTCAGCAGTTGACACTGCAGGGGAGAATCTTAGTCTGACTTGCACCTACGTCTTAGACGTGGGCCCTTTGCTTCAGAGGATTCCCTGGCCGAAAAAAGAAACATATTTGGAGATTTTAGAACGATACTGGAACAACGTTTCGGCCAAAATATCCAGACTCTATTATTGTCTTTGATGGCTACGACATTGCTACTTCGACAAAAGATATGGCTCATCTCAAGCGAAACCGTGTCACTGAATGTCCCTGAAACCGGGAAGTACGGTTTAGCCTAGAAATGAGACTGACCACCAAAAAAGAGGAATTTCTTTCGTGCAAAAAGGATAAAGCCCATTTCATCAATGTATTTTCTGATTATTTAAGAGGTCCTTTGCAGGATTTGCAAACAATAAGGCATTAAATGCCATTTCGATGACAACTGCACTGGTCACTATCACAGGGTCCCTGACAACCACATTTCACGACGGGAGAATTTTTTTGTTACCGCTGGAAGATTCGTGAGGATAGGGTACAGCATGTTTTTCGGGAGTCTACATTCCTAATTCTCTGGATCAAGTTCGCTGACACGAAGTGACACGGATCAAGTGACACGAAACCGTGTCACTGAATGTCCCTGAAACCGGGAAGTACTGTTTAGCCCAGAAATGAGACTGACCACCAAAAAAGAGGAATTTCTCTCATGCAAAAAGAATAAAGCCCATTTCGTCAATGTATTTTCTGATTATTTAAGAGGCAAAGCCATCCAAGCTGAATCTGACGCCGACTTGCTTATTGTGCTTACAGCGGATGATTGTTCGAAGACTTGGGACACTGTAGTTATCGGTGACGATATTAGCCTAAGGTAACCACTTCAGGTGTAATTTGGGATATCGAAGCCATTGTTAAGAAGATTGGTACTGAAACCTGCAAACTGCTTCCTTGTGCTCATGCAATTCCTGGATACGACATAACTTCCTGTCTACATGGACTTGGCAAAGGGGTTGCGCTTAAACGGCTGAGGGACAACAAACAGTTTAAGAAAATGCTTCAACATTTTCTCGAATTGATGCTTTGAACAAAGACATTAAAGCAGGGGGAGGGGCTTTCGGTACTGTACGGTGGAAAATCTAACAGCAATCTTGACAGTTGCCGACACCGAGTCTTCAAGCAGAAAGTAGCAATGTCTACAACTTTCGTTCATCGTCAAAATCTACCTTCTACTTCAGTAGCAGCGAACTTTCACTGTTTCTTAACCTATCTTCAAGTACTAGATTTGGATTGGGCTTCAGAGCCCTGCCCTTGATCCGGAGAATTAGGAATGTAGACTCCCGAAAAACATGCTGTACCCTATCCTCACGAATCTTCCAGCGGTAACAAAAAAATTCTCCCGTCGTGAAATGTGGTTGTCAGGGACCCTGTGATAGTGACCAGTGCAGTTGTCATCGAAATGGCATTTAATGCCTTATTGTTTGCAAATCCTGCAAAGGAACTAGTTGCTCTAATGCTCAGGTCCAAATCAAAGAGACATTTGATTAATTAAATAAATGTGACGAATCATCCCCAATCTATATATATATATGTATATATATATATATATATATATATATATATATATATATATATATATATATATATATATATATATATATATATATATATATATATATGAATATATAGATCTTTTGCAATTTCAAATTTTCTGCGTTTTTTTGTTCAAATTAAAATGTAAGTTGTGAGAAGTTCCCTATTGGATTCTAAGAATTTGGGTGGTCATGTTCAGAATAGAGGGTGGGGGGTTGGTAAATTGACATGGACATGACTTCTTTTCTATAAAAACAGTCCATTTTTTTCGGTATGAATTCAAATACGCGTAGTGTTACTCTCAGACCTAAATTGATGCTTAATTTACAGTCGGAGCGGGGGGGGGGGGACTGGACATGAGCGTTCAAAACAAAAAGTGCATATTCGTGGTCCACGCACCCAATTTATCTATTACTGACTTTCTATACGTGCAAATTAAGTTATTTTTTAAAAGCCGTCATTTTAGAAGAAAAGACGAGAAACGATCAATTTCGCTTCGTCCGATTTTGGCCGATTTTTGATATGTTGTAGGCAATTCTTTTGCGGTTCGAATGGTACCAAAATTAAAAATGTTGCAATTTGTTTGAGGTTAAACCTTTGATTGACTGTACTACTTAGCGTGTTCACGGAACTTAGGTTGGCAGGTCAACACGTATGGACTGAGTTAACGATTTATTGAACTAAGAAGAACATTAGACAAAAAGAATTCTTGTCAACAAATAAAACAGTCTTCGTAATACAATATGTTAAGCAGTGTGCCAAAATGACGTCAACATTAAAAACAATTCTTTGCAGTCTCCGTTTAGCGATTGATTCTGAGGGGCAGACTGCTTCAAAAAATTGTATTTACCATGTGGTGCGCGCCACTTATAGTAGAATTTAGCCATGCATGGTGCGGCATTTAATATATTCAGTATGATTTGGCAGCAGTTCACCACGCGTAGTAGAAGTGGTGCTCGAAGATGTACACTAGATAGTGGAAAGTTGGTGAACTTTCGTTTGACCCATGTTGCATACTTATAAATGCTCAATCGAACTGCCAAAAACGGCAGGAAACATGAAAAGTGAAAGCAGAGGTCTTAAAATGTTGAAGTGTATGAAAACAGAAAAGTGTAGAACTCATGCACAACTTTCAAATGTTATGGATTAATTTGTTTTTTAAATACAGTTTTCAATCAATATCCCTACCTAGGCACGTGCCCGCGGGGGGGAGGAGGGTAGGGGGTGATGAAGCATGCGTCTGTAGGGGATGAACAACGCTTCCTGACCACCAAGGTCCTTGCGTAGGCCCTGTAGCGTATGGCTACAGCTGAGTTCGAACTCTAGCTCCCATATTACCAAGCTGAGATCAAACTCACTGCAGCACGAGTGGGGGGGGGGGTTGAATAAGGAAAACGATTTTTACTTGACATTTTTGAATAAAAACTTCCATAAATTCGGGAAAGTTTGGTATTTGGGGCGTGGAAGTAGCCCTGGGGACTTTCCCTACGGTACTTCCCTGCTTCTAGCATGTCTCTTAAGTATTGGTTAAGGTAAAAATTACAATTAAGATTACAATGTCCTATCCAAGTATTCATTAAATTATGGAATAGGGCTTGAACCATGGGCAACTCCAAAAAAAGAACAAGCGGTTAGCTCCCCCTTGGGAAAACTAGGAATTCAAACTAATTGTATACATTTTTTCAAATTCTGCATCATGAGCTTTCTGTAAAAAAAGGACCACAAAAAAAGTCTCCTCCTTAGCAAAAATCCTGCATATTTGCAGGATCATAGCGATTTTAGCATCGTGATAACCCCAAAAAGATAAGAAAAAAGTCAGTCGCCTTATGACCCGCCTTAGTTATGACTAATTTGAGCCTAACCATACCTTTGATCAATAGATCCCAAGTACCTCATTGGTTATGCATTGATAAATGCTTATTTATCCGTCTAAGTTTTTAATTTAAATTTGTGTTCAAATTTGATTGAAACCCTTGCCAGGGTTGCCGAAGGGACACTTTCATTACTTCTTTGGCTCTTTTTAACATTGATTGTAAGCTTCAATTGGACATTGCATATGATTTCAATTACTTCAGTTTTAGAAATTCTATCATTTCAAAATGTTTTCACACATCTTGTAGCATCTTATTTTACCTTTACATCACTTAATGTTGTTTCAAACGCTGGGTGACACCGAGTTATAAAAAGACCACTTTTTGAAAAAACCGCACTTTTTTACATTCCTCTAAAAAAACTTCCTTTAATGTTGATTCTTTCTCTTTTAGTGTGAAGTTTTACATGCCCTTTACTATGTTCGTTATTCTCCTATTAGTTAGTGATTTTTCGCGCATCAATAGCGTTACTGATTTCCCTTAATTTCTGGGAAATGACAACCCTGTCTAAAATTTAACCAGGAAACTTATGACTGGGCAGTTAAAAACAACGTATGCAAGTAGCTAGACTTAGATTTCTTGAATGTAAGTTCAGATGAACCTATGCCACCAGTTTTCTCGAGGGAGACTAAAAGTGTCTCTATTTTACTCTGTTTTATACTTCAATCTCAAGAAGTTTCGGCAACACTGGTTTTGATTTAGAAACCCGAACTCAATGTTATGTTATTCTGTCTTCAGAAATATTAATCGACTACTTCTTTTTGCTAATTGTCTTTTTGTTTCTACTAGATGCCTTGGGTCTAATGCTTATCAAATACTTCATCTTCCACGTCCTAAATACCCAGAGGCGGTTTTGGGGGAGGACAGAGGCTGCAACTGCCCCGGGCGCAAAAATTTTAGGGGAGCAAAATTTTATGCAAACAATCTAACTATTATATTCATTTTTAATTTCTGAAATATTTTAAATAAAGTAGATGGCGCTGTTAATAAATGAAAATAATTAATAATATTGAAAATAAATAAAAAAATTAAATAATAATAACTAAAACAATTAAGTTAAAACAATTAAAAATAATTAAACAATTTAAATTAAAATTGAAGATAATGTTGTTAATAAATGAAAATTTTGTTAAAACCTGAAACATTTGTGGGAGACAGGAAGGTCATATTTTGTCAATTAATATTTTGCCCTGGGCGGAAGAGAGGCCAGAACTTCCACTGTAAATACTCCCTCCAACCCTCGATGAAATTTGTTTTCTACTTTTTATTCAAATCCCTGTTTTTTCCTCTCTCTTCTCTTGCCCTTGCCGCTCTTTCTCATCGTCCTTTTTTGGAAATACTACCATTGTTTACTCAATATTTTTTCCTCGCACCCTCCGCCAACTTTTTTTTTACCTCCTTCCAGTGGGTGATATGTCTTTCCATTTTCAAAGAACTTAGACTGACAGGTCAATACGTATGGGCCCAGTCGCATCAGACAAAACGAATTCTTGTCAACAAATTAAGCGATTCTTCGTAATAAACTATGTTAAACAATGTGCCAAAATGACGTCAACATTAAAAACAATCCTTGGCAGTCTCCGTTTTGCGATCCCAAATACTAAAGAAATAAATAATAGCCTCATCACTTGGCAAACACACAGGCAATTCGGTGTCTTGATTGTGACGGGTAGGCCACTTCAAAAAGTTGTGTACCGTCAGGTGGCTCGCGCCACGTGTAGTGGAAGTTTGTCGACCATGGTGCGATGTTAGATATATCTGGTGTAACGAGGCAGATGTGTGCCACACCCATACACCACACCTGCGGTACGTTAGATATGAACCCCACTAGTGGTGCTTGAAGATGTACACTAGATTACCCTTCGTTAAAGTGGATAACCCCTCGTTAAATCCCTGTCGCGTACTTTTAAATGCTCAATCGAACTGCCAAAAAAAGACAGGGAATCTGAAATGTGAAAGCGGGGGTTTATGGTTTTTGTTATCCTTTTCTTCATATGCTTTGTTTAATTTAGATTAATTATTATTTTTCGTTGATAAAGGCTTCCGGGCATGAAAACGAAATATTCGAATTTCTTTATTACTTAAAGTTAGTTGTTTTTTAAGTCCACTTAAAAAAGTTTAAAATATTGTTGTTTAAAATATTATACCTCTTAGCAATATATTCACATTGATTTTTCCTTGTTAGCTAGCACCATTACATATAAAATATATACAGTATAATCACGACTCATTAATATTTGGCTACTACAGTCTTGGCGCGTATAAAAGCTCCGCCCATATCCTCGTCCATCAACAATTCAGTGTATATTACCCTGGAACACGTATTTTGGCAGAAACTTTCTCAAAATGCCGTTGCAACCAACTCAAGACTTCGAAACCTACTTGTAATTTCTAAGAACATCTAATAATAACAATACACTACTAATTACCGATTTTTATATATGTATCGGAAAAAAATAATTTAAAATTAGATTCTTTAAAATTTAGTGTTACAAAGGTGAAGGTAGGTTCAAGATAAATTTGACTTGTCTACCCGTAAAAAAATCGAATGTCGCTTATGTTTTTACGTTCTCCGGAGCACTTCATCTTGGTCCGGCTTTGTATAATGGTTGAGATAGGGAATGATTGTACTGTATTATATTTATATACAGTGGGCTTACCAACCAACTGTTTGGTTTACAGTATCTTAAAACCAAAGTATAATCACCTACGGAACAAGTACTGACAAAACTCTCCAAAAGTGACCTCGCGTAAATCAGCGCCTCTAGACGCAAAGTGCTGTACTACTTAATCGCTCCGAGCCAAATACCGAGTGACCCGGGATGAATTGTGTAACTACGGGTTTTAGTTGCCAGGTTCGCATAGGTATACAAAGGGTCACTTTTTTTGTGTGGAGAGGATAGGTTTTGTCAGTACTTGTTCCGTAGGTGATTATACTTTGCTTAAAACTATGTCTCAACATGGGTTTTTCTATCTCATTGTTTTATTAACCAAAAATTTAGACAAGTTTATAAAAATTAAATACAAAAACAGAGCTTAGTTGAAATTCATTTACAAGCGAGAATAAACCTTGTTTTAGCACAAAAACCTCATAACTGCTCATGGTTGCAACAGTAGATCTGCGAAAATTCAAAAGACTTTATTGCGACCTTTTTTTTAAAGTTCGTTAAAAGGCCCTGCATCTTCCACACACAAAAAAAGAGTTCCAGTCCATTAACACCAATCTTATCTGGTTGCTAAAATAATATAAAGTGCTTCATGTTGTTTCACTTTTATAAATGAACTTAAAAATATGATTAAACCTAGCTACATAACAAAAAGAAAACAAAGAAAAAAAAAATGAAAACACTCATAGTCGCCAAAATTCATAAGACATTACACAACTTTTTTTGGAACACTTCAATGTATGTGAACACTTCTCTATCACAAGAGGACCAAAGAGCATTCGTAAATTATTAGAGTAGGAACTGGCACTAGTATCGGCAAAAAATATCAACGCCATCTAGCGTTTGGCGACACTTGAAATTTTTTCAAGCTTTGTAATCGTTTTTCTGTCAGGAACAGAGATCAGAAAATTATCACTACACCAATTTTACCAAATTCATAAATTAAATATTCTTATTATTACTGTGAAAAAGGCAAGTGTCACCAAATGCTAGATGGCCTTGACGGTCTTTTCTGTAAACACACCAGTTCCCACTCTTTTAATATTACACAACTTTTAGGAAGAGGACAGCAAAATCCTCGGATCTGTATTTTTTTTCCGCCAAAATCGTCAGAAGTAATTTCTGCATAGCTAGGTTTAAAACCGATTTTTTTCTTGTATAATTTGCAAAATACAGAAACGTCTGTTTACTATCCACTGATCTGTCTACTATCCAGGACGTAACAGGTTGGGGGGGGGCGTAACATATCAGGGGGACTATAACAGGCTGAACCTTCTTTTTTTGTTATAACAATCTTTGTCAAAAATACTTTGGTATAAAAAGTGATGCTTTCGTTACTAAGGGGGGGGGGCAATCATTAATTCCTCCCTATACAACAATTTTTTGGGGTTTTTATTATCTCGTGATGTTTTTCAAATCAGAAGCAGAGGCAGCAAGGGGTAAGTCGCGTGTCATACTTTTTACTGAATTAGAATTCGTGAAACATTAACAAGCTCACAACAAAACAACATTAACAAAACTCATTAACAAAAGTACCCCAAACTCACTGAAAAACTTCATCAGATTAAGCGCAAAAGGCAATAGAATTGAAGAGACCATTCTCCGTCATGCTTATAAGCACAACATAATTAGAAATTATTTAACATAATTAAATAACAAAATAATTAAAAAAATTAATAGATTTTCGTCTTAGTAACCTTGGGAAAAGATAGAGTATGAATTATAATTTTGCATAAATTCGTACGATAACTAACAATTCGTTGCCCCAAAGTAGTGTCACGTTCGGCCGTGGCCCTTCTACCCCTCCACTCAAAGTTAAAACCTATAATTCCAAAAGCCGAAAATAACGCTAAAAAAAAAAAAAAAAACATAATTAAAATTACAATCTTATTGTGCGCGACACCTGCCACACCCAACCCTGCCCAAGACGCAACAAATTTGAATTTTGAATAATTTGAATTTTTACCTTCCTTTGGCAAAGAGACATACTAAAATACAACTTTTAATAGAAAATAAAATAGTCAGTTTAGAAAACCCTACTTCTCCATGTTGACGGGGGTATAATACACAAGCTAAGGACATTCTGTAATTAGAAAGAAATATGATAAAAAAAGATTAGGTTAATGCTGTAATACCGCAAATAACAGTGTTATTATTTTAGAACCGAATTTTAAAAATGTTAGAATCTTAAAAATGAAAAAAAAAACGAATTTTAAAAATGAACTGAATTTTAAAAATGTATTTTCAGCTAAGCCTCACAGGTTTAGCCTTCAATAAAGCTTTCATTTAAGCAGGGGTGCCAATTGGTAAGAAGGGGGCAGCTGCCCCCAACACTTTCAAAAAACCTTTTCTGGGTATTTTTATCTAAATATCTAAAAAATGCTCCCCTCTAGATTTTGAAATATTCTTTTTTTGCACCTTCATTAAAACTGTAAAAAAATCCTTGCCCTTCTCTAAATTTTCGTGAATTAGCTTTTCCGCATAAAGCCTGTTAGTTTATTTAGACTAAAGCCTCGCAGAAGATAAAAAGCAACAAGAATGCTAAAAACAATTGAAAAAAATGAAAAAAAATTGAAATATTATGCCATCTAACTAACTAGATTTCATTTTTAAGGAGATACATTCGTTCAGAATAAGATTGACTTGACGCCATAGATAGTTTTCGTCAAAATCATAATAAGACCGAACAACTAGATTATTCTTCAAAGCATTATGATTGGCTACTATCTTTGAAATTGCGGCA
Organism: Artemia sp. Qi Xiang Cuo; assembly: GCF_049724085.1. Classification (NCBI taxonomy): domain Eukaryota; kingdom Metazoa; phylum Arthropoda; class Branchiopoda; order Anostraca; family Artemiidae; genus Artemia; species Artemia sp. Qi Xiang Cuo. The sequence continues at coordinate 12,499,713 of NC_142814.1, forward strand.
GACAATCATCACAATGGTTGGTTTCAATTTTTAGAGGAATCCTAAAATCTGATTGGTAGCATTAGGAATAGTGGTCATCAAACATGGACGCAGAAAGAAAATAGAGTTATACTATCCGTACCCCCTCCAAGATTCAATATCTCATATTTACCACATGAATCATCGACTTTTGATGTCATATCGAGATTTACTCCCCCCCCTCCCCCTCGAAAAATCTTGCATCCATTCCCTTCAAGTTTTTGGACAGACTGAATACAGTATTAGTAAGATATAGTGTAAATGAAATTTTATACACGGAAGCAAAGAGCATGGGTAGCTCATAAGAGTGAAAACTGGCACTAGTAACAAACAACAATCAACGCCATCTATGCCTGGCAACAGATGGAATTTTTCAAGCTTTACAATCATTTTTCTGTCAGGAACTGAGATCAGACACTTACCATTATCCTAATTTTATCAATTAAACTAATTAAATATTCTTATTATTACCCTGAAAGAAAATGCCAAGTGTTGCCAAACGCTAGATGACGTTGATAGTTGTGTCTTTTGTTGACACCCAGCGCCTAAACAAAAAGAAAAGCACAAATTTTTCCTTAAAAAAAGAAAACACGAATTATCACATTTCAAGCTACATTTCAAAACTTCAAACCCTTCTTCTTGTAGAAGGTGACTAATAATGATGGAACGTCGCTACTACAGCGATAATGGACCATTTCAGCCAAAAATAACAATTCATTTCCGATTTTCATGTCAAAACTATTAGTAATCACCAGCTCCCGTACATCTTCAAGAACCTCTTCACATTTGGGTGATGCAAACTTCCAGAGATCATCGAACAGACTGAACATCTAGAATGAAATCCATGTAAAAGCAAAAGCACAACTGAAACCCATAGCGGTTTAAGGGGGGGGGGCAACGTATCCCACAGGAGTGTAAAGACATAAAATAACATGAATTTAATGTCAGATTTCAGAAAAATTGTGCGGACAGTTGCCCCCTCTCCTGCCGGGCCTAGAACCAATAGCGGTTTCAGGCATCAAAATCTGGGGTGAGTATACCACAAGAGTATAAAAAACATAAAATAAACGGAATATAATATCAGAAAAATGGAGGAGAGGGAAGCCCCCCCCCCCTCGTCCCCGGCTTAGAACCGCCACTGACTGGAACACATATTAAAACCAAACAAACCAAGATAACTACTTTATATATGATTATGTGGTAAAAATTGCGCTCTAATCTAATTGGTTTATGCTTATTATGTTTTAATTTAGTTATAATTCCATTATTCTGCCCCATCTTGAAAGATAAAAACCAGTCACTACGCCAGTCAACATAAAAACCAGTCAACTACGCAGCATTACGAAATAACAAATAATTATCTCGACTGTAACTCACCGAGATAACAAAGAAAAAAGAGTAAACAATGAGAATAAAATGTAACAAAAAGCAAGGTGTGATAGAGAATTTTAAAATAAAAAGAATTTAAAATACAAAAAAAAATTAAAATTCACATACAGTCAAAAGTAAAACCAGAAATACAACTATAACACGTAGTAAAACTAGAGAGAACAAGAGAGATTACTTTCCTACAATTCTGTTGCAAAAAGAGTGCTTTGATTCGACTTATCTCGTGACTTGTTTTCGTAAACCAATCACATTACTCATAAGCGAAATGGTATTTTTTGCGAAATAAATAAGCCCGCCTTTTCAAAATCTGATTGTTTCATAAAGGCGACATTGAGGCAATACAAAATTTTAGAGATGGTCTACCAGAATGAACGTCTACAATAAACCCATGTGTAAACATTTTGAACACCTTTTTTCATCTTTTTCATCAGAGAGAAAAAACATTCCTTGAACTAGTCAGCTACAGTTGCAGCATTACGAACGAATAAGTAACAATCAGTTCAGTTCATTTAAGTACAAAATTATATAACACATAACATCAATCCAAGTGGCCAACAAACGAAATGAAAGAACTTGATACTGGGCGATCATGTATATAACTAACAGTTGATAAACAAACGAAAATGTTAGCAAACCAACAAAACAAATTTATTTTTAGAGTACCTTAAAGAAATGCTAAAAATAAAGGAACAGTAATAGTAAAAACTTTAAAATTGTCTTAGACACATTCAACATAGTTTCAGAAATTATATTCCAACCTCGAGCATAAAAATAAAAAATTATAGATTTTTCATTATTTTGTCCTCAGCATTACTTGAAACCATGAAGTCACAGAAATGAAGTAAAACCTTATTTCAGAGACTTTATAATTAGTTATTTATCGAAAGGGTTAGGCTAAAGACCGCATATTACTTAGTACCAACTATTAGTACAATTACATAGACCCCAGCGCCACGCCGGCGGATCGACCGAACGCCGCCGACGAGAGGTCCGGTCGACCTCCGTCGAAGTGTCGAAACGCTGCCGGCGCGCCGCCGCCGGCTGAGGCGGCGGCGGTTGACCGACTTTAAATTAATTTTGCGGCAATTCTTTATTGCGTCAACCGCAAAGTCGGAGCTTTTCCTTCTCGTGTGGTTTAGTATTTCGATTTCCCTGATTAGAAATCAAGCAGAGCTTGCACTATCCCCGAATTTCCGGGTATTTCCCGGAAATCTATGCGTTACCCCGAAAAAAAATTTGGTTCCCCGAATCCCCGAAAATCACGCTATCACGGTACCACCCCTAGTGATTTATCACCAGTGTCTTTCCCTGCCAAATATTACTTTGCATACCATAATTCTTCACTACTCTCTTGTTCATTAATTTTCGTCTCTTTTGTTACTTTGCATAAAAACCAGACAGATGCAATATGCTATTGAAAATATTGCAATATAAACAGTTCTTCATATGTTGACAAAAAAGATTATCGTCTTTATGAAATGAGCTTAAATCATTTCGAATGCAATTTCCCAATCGCTATTTCTTACATCTTTAGAAGTCAAGAATTTTATTTTCAAGTTGAATAGAATTATAGAACGCATTCACTACTATACAGCTTCAGCCTTTTGTTGGATTTTGAAATTGACAGCCGACAGATACAATCTTCTTTCTGGAACATTTTTACCCCCCCCCCAAAAAAAAAACAACCTTCGGTTGAAACAAAATTTAGCTACAGACTAAGCTATGTACAAGGTTGGGGAATTAAAGATTGAACCGCAAGTAACCCCAAAAATATGATTCATAAATAAATTGTAAATTATTGCCTATCGGGGAGGAGGATAGGGGGCTATCTTTTTTAAATGATAATACCTCATTTTTTTATTGAAAGCAGGGATGCCAAAAAGATAATTATTTTTTTCATTTAAAGTGGAGACAGAAGAAAATGATATCAAATTCCCTGGGAAATCATTGAAATATTTTGATAGACCCAGGGCCCCCCATTAGGACTTGTTCATTGTCTGGGTATTTTGCGATTTCTCATAGGCTACTGGCCTTATTTGGCTTTTGTGTGTGCTCCCTTTTAATTCGATTCTTTGGATCTTATGCAATGCCATATATATCACTCAGTTTTCCAATAATTTGAGGTATATCTGAATAATTTCGACATTTTGTTGTTGTCTTTGTACCCCTTTACTCATACCCTCAATTTTTTTTCAAGGAACACTAAGCTGTTTAACGTTATTTTGCGTGTCTGTTTGAACCATATAGTGACCTTGTTGTTTATTCATTAAATTATTTTTCTAATGAAAGCTGAGACGGTATCCTATCAAGGTGGTATCCAGCGGGGGGGCGGTGGCAGGGAGGTATTATATTTAAACGATAATACCTCGAAATTTTATTTATTGAAAACAGGGATCCCAAAAAGTTCATTTTTTTAAATTTAAAGCAGAGACGGCATCCTATCAAGGTGGTATCCAGAGGGGGGGGGTATATAGCTATCACATTTAAATGATAATACCTCGATTTTTTTAAAGCAGGGGTGCCAATAAGTTAATTATTATTTTTTTTAATTTAAAGCAGAGACGGTATCCTATCAAGATGGTATCCAGAAGGGGGGCATAGGGAGTTATTATGTTTAATTGATAGTATCTTGATTTTTTTTTATTGAAAGCAGGGATGCCAAAAAGTTGAAAAGTTGACAAAATTAACAAGATTTTCGTGAGTTATACTTGATACAGCACTTGCATGGTTTTATCGTCCAAAGGGAAAGGGACATATGCGTCCAATCCAGTTTTTTTCCTATTGATGAAACGGGTTTACTTTGAAAACATTCATTCATATGTACCAGGCAGATTCACACTAAAACGAATTGGTGTGACGAAAGCGATATCGACTTCCCCACCTAACGTTGCACTCGAGTGACAATGGCGCCCATTCCTCAGGCTCCAGGTTACATTAAAAGGTCTTGCCATAATAAAAGCTTTCAATTTGGGAGGTCCAAGGAGGAGTCTTGGATAAGCTTGTGACCTAAGGATACTAAGCGTAATATTCTCTCGTGTCTACATCGGTTTAAAGAAATTGGTCCCCCATGAACTGTTGACCAGAATAGTGAACAGTTGCGACATTTGGAATACTGTAACACTTTTTTCAAAGCTTTGAAGAAAAGCAAAAAAGTCTAAATACCCCTACCTACGCTTAAAAGCTATTTTAAAAAGAAACTCTTTGGAAATTTCCATGGAAATGACCATAGCAGAAGCTTTGAGCCTGGGTGGGGATCAAAGAGGAGTCTAAGTATTTTGACCACAGGTGACTTATTGTTGCGACTTTCTTAAATTTGGTAATTCTTGTGAGCATTTGGAAATCAAAGCTTAAACTCAATAACTGATACTAAGCGTCCTAACATTTTGCTTGGATTAAAAGTGACGAACTAGGATGAACATTTCAAAATCTTCCTGGAGCTACTTCAGTCTGCATATTATTTAATTTAATTACAATTAAAACGGATGAGCTTTTCATTTTTTACCTAAGAAAATAGCTGGCACTTCATTTTTTTTCATAGCCAATAAACTATTAAGTGATTTTTTGTGTCATTGTAATTGAAGTGTTCCCATGTGAAGTGTTCATCATCTATTTTTCAGTTTTGATAAATTTACTCCTTTTAGATACATTTTATAATTTGACTTATATTAGATATTTATTAGTGATAATTTGGAATGAATCCCCAAAAGAAAAAATGAATAATATCCAAAAGAGCAGCCAAAAGGGATAAAAAAACAGCAGTTCAGCCTTAGCCTACATGACATATATTCTATAAAGAAGCCAAAAAAAACCTTTAAAATGCATTTTTTTAAAATTGTTATTAAAAACCAGTTTTTAATACAAGAAGGCTTCTTAGGAATCCAAAAGAGCAAAAAAAAATCAATATCAAAGTCGCCCATTTCAACTGTTTTAAATGTGACAAAATAGGTATAGGCAAAGGGCATTATGAAAAAATTAAGCTTCTAAGTCCAAAGTTATATTCGAAGTTTTTACCCACATAACTGACGAATTTTATGATGTACGGTATTTGAAGTTTTGTATGAAGTAATGCTCGATGAAAAAAACTACTAATTTTGATAATTATTTATGTTAAGAATACATAGCTAATAGGTACTTCAACTACTCGCATTATGCAAGGGTTTTGAAACGCCACAGCCATTTCGTTTCTACCAGATTTCTACTTATCTTGATGAATAACAAAGAAGACAGGTTTTCCAGCCAGCGACTTGTGAATTTTTGAACTCATGAATAGCCTCGAATCTGTTGTAAATTGAAGCTGTGATTTAAGAAAGACTGATGAAAACATTAACGTTTGCGGTCAACACTGATCGCGCCGGCGGCCCGCCGCCGACATCTTACCGGCGGCGCGGCGCGGCGTGCTGTTTTTTGCCCCGCCGCCACCGGTCTTCCCTCATCGGCGCGGCGCCGGGGTCTACAATTACACTAAGAAACCCATTACGGAATGGATTTCCCATGGGCAGAATGTTCATGATTGGCTACATAGGTTTCGGGCATAGTCTGCACAAATTAAATAAGGCTGTATACAGGGGCGAAAGTTCAAAAAATGGAAGGGGGGGGGCAAATGAATTTTTCAAAATCGAAGAGAGGCAATTTTGCTGGCTTTCTTCGATTCATTTTAATGAGAATAACAAAAAAATGTTGTTCATTGAAAACGCAAAACAGAGTAGTTTTCAAGATCTAGGGGAGAGTTGGAAGGGGGGAAAAATGTAGAGGGCAATTACCTTCCCTCAAATTACGTACCAGATTGTGTTTGCTTTTGCTCCGAAGGTACATTCAATCCACAAATAAGAATTACAGAGAGAGGGAGAGAGACAGTGAAAGAGAGAGAGAGAGAGAGAGAGAGAGAGAGAGAGAGAGAGAGAGAGAGAGAGAGAGAGAGAGAGAGAGAGAGAGAGAGAGAGAGAGAGAGAGAGAGAGAGAGAGAGAGATAGAGAGAGAGAGAGAGAGAGCAGAGAGAGAGAGAGAGAGAGAGATAGAGAAAGAGAGAGGGATGTATGTTTAATTGAATTTCACGTAGGTTTATGTGTTTATACAGATTCCCAATATAGAAAAAAGCAGAAACAAGCATAAAACATTTAAACCGAGACTTAATTGGATTTCGCCTATGCAGTTTTTACAGATTCTGCAAAAATTCAGCAGTGCTGAATCTCTCAGAATTACGATTCAAAATATCTGTACATCACTTCAACTTAAAAATTTCTTCAACAAATCAGCTACTTACAGATTCCTTAATAATTATGGCATTTTCTGGTGTAATCTTGGGCTTGAGTACATCTGGTATTAATTCAAGGGAGGAGAAAGCAATACAGAAACAAAAATTGATTTGTTTGAAGATAATTCGTTCAGATAATCTTGACAGGGACCCAAATTCCCCCCCTGTTAGAAGGTACACTGATAGAGCATTTCAACTGAGTTTCACTTTAATTTTGCCTATACAGTGTACGTTTATACAGATTCCACAAAATTTAGTTTTGCTAAAGGTAACTCTTAGAATTAAGCTTCAAAATTAAAATGTCTGCTCAACACTTAAACTTATAAAAGATCCTTAAACAAGTCAACTACTTACAGATTCCCTAATAACCATCGCCATTTCTAGTGTAATGCCAAGCCTGAGTGCAGCTGGTATTAATTCTATGAAGGCATTAACCAGAGCTGTAATTGGGTCATCATTGGGCATTCGTAGATACTTGATGCATTCTTTCATCAAAAATATGAAGTTGGCATACTGATTCTGATTTGTGTTCAGGATGACTTTCATTTCTAGAAACACAGAAATGAGTTTGGAAAACTGACAGGAGATTAATATGAGGGATTTAGAGGAAGCAAGATACCGGGGGATTATTGGGAGGAAGGGAAATAAAATGCCACACCCCAATTTTTCTAATTTACCTGGAGGTGTTATTTGAGCTATATATTCGCGGAGGGGGGAATTATAAGAGCTTTTCAGGGATGGGTCTGAACTCCAAACCCCCATGGAGTTTGTGCCAAACGTATAAAACATTTACCTTCTTTTTCCTTGATAAACTTGCACAAAAATAGGGATGAAACAATTCCAAAATTTTCCATAAAATTCCAAAAATTATTTAGAAGAGCCTATATTCCTATTCTTAGCCAAATTGACTGTAATATATTAAAAATATACATATTAATATATTATAATATAATATGTTTTAATATAATGCATTTTAATTATGCTCAGTCGGAAATTGGCGTGTGTGATAGACCCCTACTAATAAAAGTTATTTTTTTCGTTTTAAATTCAATCAACAACTCATTTTATTTTTTAAAGCTAGATTTTATTTAATTAGTGTTTATTATTGATTGTTTATTATAGTTTATTATTTATTATAATAAAAAGTTTTCTGCTTTTTACTCCCCGGAAAAAATATTTCTTTCTTTATAAGTAAAAAAACATATGCCCAAATTTTACATTTTCTCTTCATATTTTGTTAGTTCTTAATTTTAATTTTTATCATTTTCCTTTTTATCCGTCGTAAAACTTGTAATCTTTAAAGCATTCAAAAATAATGTCAATTCTCTCTCAAAAAAATTGTAGACATAAGTCTCCAAAAATTGGAACATAAGTCTCCCACTCTTCAAAAATTGGAGACTGGGGAGTGGTAGAGAAGTTACAGAGAAAGTTTGGTATCTTTAAAAAGTATGTTAGGGAATTTTTTGTTAATAATTACATTTCCCCAGTTTTCCTTGGAGTTATTGGGTTTGCTGATTAATTGAATTAGTGGAATCGTGTACTGCTGCCCTGCCTAGATTGGAATTTTTGGGATTGCTTAGGCTGGCGACTGGATTATGGAATTTTGTGTGTGTGTGTCTCCTGAAGGTGTGAATGCATTATGTTGAAAATATTTTTTGCTGTATTTGTTTCCCTGTTTTTCCAGGCCATGAGTCTTCGGGGAGACTAAGTTGAAGTGTTTGTTGTAAATTAATTGATGAATAAATAAACTCTTAACTGAACTGAGATAGAGATGTAGAAATATAAGCTGGAAGAATGAAAAAAGAGGGGGAGCCTGGAAAATAGGAGAAAATAAAATGAAACAAATGATAGTAAGAAGACTACAACACAAAGAAAAGTAAGCAGAAGATTTAAGAAAAATATCAAAACCAGGATTCAAACTAACATGGCTGGGATACAAAACCCCCTTCCAAAATTCCAACTCGTCTTAATTTAACTTATCTGTCTGCATTTGTCGGCACACTAGAATATTTTGTCGGCACATTGTTTATACCCCCCCCCCTCCAAACTCAAAATCCTAGCTTCGCCCCTGCCCGAAGGATATTTCGAAATGACATTGAACAAACAGTGTCCCAGTTTTCAGCCAATGAGCTTGACCCCAGAGTGACTAATAATATCAACTCAAAATAGAAAAGGTATGTATACCCAAATATTGCGTTTTCATTTAATAGGAAATCAGATATTTTTAGAGCACAACAACCAGTGCTGAAATTTCTTGATTTAAATCTAATAAGCAAAATAGTAATAGTCAGAATATTATGGGGTGAGGGGAGTAAAACACTCCCTTAACTTAATTCTAATTAGACTTAACATAAATCTGTTTCATGAACTCATGAGAAAATATTGATTTTCAGCTTTGAGTTTTTGAGCGAGCTGAGTTGAGTTTTTCAAACTTCAAAAACAAGAAGACGTGAATTTGTTCTTAAGGCGAAAAGATACCTTAAAGAATCACCTCGTCCGTCCATTACAAATCTTTTTACTTTGTGTGGCTTTAAACTTATCTAGTTTCAATAGGCAAATTATTGAGTTGCGTTCAAAAGCACCTATTAAACATATTAAATTATTTATTTATTTATTATTCATATCATTTATTTGTTTAATGTGCTTCAGATCTCAATAAGCTGCAATTCGTTTTTTTCTAGACCGAAAAACATCAAGCTGTATTTATCTATCAGAATAAATTAAAAGTCCTTCCTTGTTTGTACCTTTCTTAAAAGGTTCTACGGATATGCAAGATTTTTTAACTCTAATGATTTTTCTCATTTTCAACTATGATTTTCGGCATAGTGGGAAAAACATAGGCGTATGGATAGGGAATCGAGTTAAGAAGAGAAGACATGGAACAGAGGACATACTCCAAGTATTTAGGAAGTACAGTAGCTTCCAGTAGGGACTCCGAAAAACAGCTGCGCACCAGAATAGCCCTAGCCAACGGAGCGTTTTATAGAGTTCTACCAATCTGGAAATCTCCAGTATACTCTAAGAAACTCAGGCTGTTCCAGAGAAATATTCTGTCTGCTTCGAGTCACTATATGGAATGCTGAAACGCCAGAACAGGAGAAACACATTACTGTATTTGAGAATAATTGTCTTCGTCGGATCATAGGTATCAACTGGAGTGAAAATGTTCAGGGTTGCCACGTTTGGGGTTCACGAATGTGTCCCCTGAGCATTAAAAAATGTTTAATTTTTATATAAATTTGTCCATCTTGAAATCTCAAAAACTAGAGGTCATTTTTTTCTACCCGTAAAAAAAAATTGACCAAAAGACGCTTTGTAAAACTCTTAAATTGGTCTGTTAACATCAAATATAGTGAAAACAAAAAATATCCATATGTCAGTTGGGAAATGTCTCGTTTTATGTCATAGATTTACAAAATGTGTCCCTTTTTTGTCCTTTTATGTCCCAAATTTCTAAAATATGTTACTTTTTTACCCTTTATGTCATTGTGTCCCGGCACATGGATATGTGTCCTTTTGACTTGGCAACCCTGAAAATATCAGCAACGGGAAGAATCGTACCTTTAAAGTCTAACTAGACGTCGCCTCTGTTGCGAGACAACAGAGATGGCGATACCTTGGATATATTCCTCCGCATGCCAGACCATAAAATTAAAAATGCTTTTCCACTGGCAATGAGAAGGCGCTCGTCACCGAGGAAGACAAAGAACGCGCTCCGTAGGAGGTGCAAACGTGACAGAAGAGTCCTTCAGACGAGTCTCATCCCAGAGTGGGAGAACATCTATGCAGCAGCGTGCTTGCAGGAAGATTGGAGGCTACTCACTGACGCCCTGAGTCCCTATGGAGGCACTGGAGGAACTAACGTATAAGGTAATAAAGAGAGAAAGCAAGACCACCAGACTTAAGCTAAAAGAGCATGGGTAACTTACAAGACTGGAAACTGGCACAAGTGTCCATAGGAAAATAAACTATCAATGCCATCTAGCGTTTGGCGACACTTAGTACTTTTTCAAGCTCTCTAATCATTTTTCTGTCAGGACCTGACATCAGATACTTATCAAAGCTCTAATTCTACCAATTAAACTAATTAAATTAATTATCCTTATTATTACACTTAAAAAAATAATACGCGTCACCAGCCGCTAGATGGCATTGATAGTTTATTTTCCTATGGACACTAGCGCCGGTTTCCAGTCTTATAAGTTACCCATACTCTTTCGCCTTGAGCCTCTTGACCGTTTCATTCAACTTTCAAATTAATCACTTTAAGTTAAATTTGCTATCCAAACGAGGTTCAATGGAGCACAATACTTGTGCAGACTCAATAAGTAATTGCAAGAAAATTACAATAAGCTATATCGAATGCAGAGTATGCTCCTCCACCTCACCGCCTTTCGCCCCAGTAGCCATAGAAAGCAACCTCTTTTGTTACAAAGAAAACATATTTCTGCAATAAGAAGGGGGCTATAGCCCCATGGCACCTATATTCGGGTTTAATCGAAATGAAAGGAGATTTAAAAACAATCTACACCCTCTTAATTTGCGAGAATACTTTTAGTCTATACTGTCACTATTAGTACCAAGGGGAGAGGGAAATGGGCGCCCATAGACCCCTCTCCCATAGGGGAGAGGGGTAAATGTACTCCTCCTATTGCGACAATCTTTATATATGTAGCATAAAATATTGTGTATTTGCATGTTTCCAATACAGAGCCTACCAGGAAAATCCTCTGAAACCTTTTTAAGGCTTGGACCTGTGTGCATATAAGTAAATCAATACCAAAGGACCAAAACCAATAAAGGCTGCAGTGGCGTAGCTAGGGGGCGGAGCTAGAGGGGACAGCTGTCCCGGGCGCAACCTCTGAGGGAGCACCGAACCGAGTTTTTTTTCTTTTATTGAAGTAGTCATGGGGAGGGAACCAAAACTGTCGCCGGGTCCTGAAACTCTAGATCCTCCTCTGATAGGCTGGAGGCATCTCTCTGATCATCCCTAATTTGAAACCGGTAACCGGTCAGAGACGCAAATCCACGAACATACGGAAGGAGCAAGGATTTTTTTCGATTTTTGACGAAGATACGAAAAAAATGAAATCTAATTCATATTAAATTATTTTAATAAAATAATTTGTCAATTGACACACCTGGTAGTAAATAATTTTACTTTTTTATCACCAAGGCCATACCCAGAGGGGGGGGGGGGGTTGGGGGGTTTGAACCCCCCCCCCCAGAATTTTTTTTTTTGACTTGTAAAAACGTAACAAAATGGATATAAACAAATTTCAACAAATAACAACCAATTAAAACAAATTTTAACAAATAAATTGGGATATAAATTATCCAAATAAATTTGGATATAAACATTTTTTTTTACTTTTAAAAACATAAAAAAATGGATATAAAAAAATTTTGTACGCGTTTTTTGAGTTTTTTGTGTGTAGCCCCCCCCCCCCAAAAAAAAAAATCTTTGAGTAAAACCCCCTCGGAAAAAAAAACCTGGGTACGGCCTTGCTGATCACAATATTATCTTGTATTGGAAGCTATGCTACTTGACGATAGTAGAAAGG